>NC_139960.1:33635312-33640312 GCF_963454915.1 Gymnoscopelus microlampas | reverse complement strand
ATCCACCCATTCATTCATTCATTCATTCATTCATTCATTCATTCAGGGGGACGAAAGAGAGACTCAGAGAGAGACTCAGACAGAGATAGTGATAATGTGTGCGCGTGCGCGTGTGTGTGCGGCTACGCGTGCGTGCTTGGAGATCGGCTATATTCGGTGCACGGCGCTGGCAGGCAAACTTAAAAGTTGAAATCAGCCGTAAGAGAGAGAGAGACGGTGGCAGCAGCGAAAGTGAAAAAAGCAGCATGGGGGAAATGAGAGAGGACGGCCAGGGGTTGCACACAGGGGAGGGAAAGGGCAAGATTAGCTGTGAAAGAAAAGGGACGGGCAGGACGCCGAGTGATGGATAGCGAACGGAAGAGCGTCATGAAGGCAACAGGCGTAGGGGAGGAGGAGAAGCCGTGCCATCCATCACTGCGATAGCATCACCTCCAACAGTGTTCCCTCTTGTCTCTCTGCTCACGCTGAGTTACTGCACCAGCCCAGCGTCACAGGTCAGAAAGAGAGAGAGAGAGAGGGGGGAGAGAGACACCGCCCTGCTACCAGGGTTGCCAGATCGGCTTATTGTAATTTCCCCGCAAGGTTTTATTTGAAAATAGCCGATCTGCAAGCTCACAACTATTTTCAAATAGCTGATATATATGTTAACACATTGAGTGCCAATCGCGTATATCTACGCGAACCTATTTAAAGCCGCCACGTGCCAGTCGCGTAGATATACGCGAAGTGGTCTTTTTTCTAAAATGTATTTTATTTCATTGTAGGCCTCGTTCGCCACGACACATTTCATTTTAGCACCACCGGAAACAGAATTATTCGGGATCCGGTTTTGACGATCCCATCGGCCTCCATTCTAAAGCAGACACTAAAACGCAATTTTCTCGTTTGTAGTCTTTCTCGTCGCTGATCGCTGTTTAACATAAACCGTTGTAACTACAAGATGGCGGATCTGTTTTTGAAGGGGTTTTTACTGGTCGACGCAGTCGGATCACCGATGTGTTTACAAACACTTTAATGCTCAATCTTAAGGGATTTAACGAGATCTGTGGCGACGTGAAAAAAACAAAAAAACAGCAATAAAATGCTGGCACTGGTGAGTACATAGTCGCTTCTTTTGGGCTGGTTTTCCTAGACCTGGTTGCTTGTTTCTCTCACAGAATCTGGCAACACTGCCTGCTACCACTACGGGGAAGGAGCCTGTTCGCATCAGCGGCCACGCAAATATCTATGACAGTCGCGCGGCTAAAATACGGGGCGACCGCGTCAATGTTTCATCTTCGGAGTTGGCACATAGAGAGGGCACTGACGGAGCAGAAAACAATGGACGTGCAATCGGTGCGGAAAGGAGCAAATAAGTGCTGCTGCTGGCGAATACCTCATTTTTTCCACATTCTTTCTCGGCCCCCATTGTAGAGGGGCCGGTGGACCAAGGCCAAGGAACCTGTCCACCGTCTCCATTATTGTCCAGTCTCACTGTCCGGTGCATGCGGAAGGTCTAGATCTTATCGCCCCCAGAGGGCTCTAAAATGCTCCCGAGGGCTGACCGGACATGGAAGGCAAGCTGTTAATGCTAATGGGGTCCATCTGGAATGGGTTGAGGGGGGGGGGGGGGCATCATGCGTTTGTTTGTGTGGGTTTTTTTTTGGGGAGGAATTGTGGGGCTTGGTGACCCGCGGGAGAGCTCATCCATCACTCTGACACGCAAGGCGTGGTGGCGGACTGACACATGTCACGGTCAATAGAGCCAGGGTGGTCTCTATCTCTATGTATAGGAATGGGGTCGGGGGGAGGGGGGGGGGGGGGGGGGGGGTAGGCAGAAAAGGAGACGTGCAAATAATGTGCACGCGTGCGCAACGTAGTACACACTCGCGTACACACATTTTAACCCGTTAAGACCTGGGACGCATCTGTGTCATTTTTTGATTTGAACTAAAAAATCTTTATTTTACACTTTAGCTATTCAAAAATAGCAGATCTACAAGCTCATAGCGCGGCACCGAGTGCCGCGCTACGAGCTTGTAGATCTGCTATTTTTGAAAAATCGTGAAAATGTGTGCAAATCTTTGAATATATATATATTTAAAACGGAACATTTGTAACTCAAATCTTTGCTTCTGGGGGGTCCCTGGAACAAAATATTTTGAGATGGGGGTCGGCGGCCAAATACATTTAATTTTGGGGGTCCTTGACATGAAAAAGATTGAGCAGATATAGAAACATAGGTTTTTCAGAATGCTGTTGGGATTTAGGAGACATGTAGAATCGGCTTCAGGTTTAATGGGTTAAGGACAGAGGAGAGCGAAATCTAAAAACGGCAGCTGAGGTCGAGGCCAGAGAGAAGGCCTCCCCCTGAGTCAGACTCTGCGGGGGGAGAGGAGAGTATGTGGAGAGGAGGGGAAAGGTTAAGGGAGACAGAGAGACAAACAGATGCCGAGAGAGAGACAGTGATTGTGAGAGAGAGAGAGCGAGCGGGGAAGAAGGGAGGGAGATGGAGAGAAATGAAAAGCAGTGGTGGAAAGTAACAATTTACTCAATTACTGTACTTCAGTGCACTTTTTTTTTTGGTATTTCCAATTTTCAATACTTTTACTTCTACTCAAATATACGCAAATATTGTATTTTTTACTCCACTGCGATTATTTGAAAACTTTGCTTACTTTGTAGATTTTGATTGTTATTACAAAACATACATTAACCACTTCAGCTCTATACATACTTCGGCTATTTGAAAATAGCAGATCTAGAAGCTCACAAGTTGCTTGTAGATCTGCTATTTTAAAATGATTTTTTATAAGTTTGAAAACCTGAAATGGGACATTTCCGCATAATGAGTCATTTTTACCTTTGGTTACTTTAAGTATATTTTGATACCAATACTTTTGTACTTGTACTCAAGTACATTTTGAATTCCGGACTTTTACTTGTAACAGAGTATTTCTACATTGCAGTATTGATGATACTTCTAAGTAAAAAAAATGTGAGGTAGAGACAGAGGGAGGTCGCACTCTTCCACTCTTCCATACACGCTGAGGAAGGCTTGACGCTGAAACGCGTCCGTGTATACTGTGACTGTCCGTGCGTCTATGAATTAAAAGTACCAGAAGGACTTCGGAGTGCTGGCTGTGAAATCTTCGTGAGCCGCGCACCCGGCAAACTGCATTATATACAGACTGAGTATACGCTGTTTTTTTGTTTTCTACTACAGTATAGGTTGTACTCTCTCCAGTGCCGGTTGAGTTTCCTTACCTGCGTGGGGTTGTAGAGTTCCTGCAGGGCGTTGCGGGAGCCCTTCCGACAGCACCCGTCCACCACAAACGGGTTCCTCCGCATGACTAGAAGAAAAACACAAGAGAGGAAGTTGTTAAACTAAGAAATTACAATTGGTCCAAAATGTGCTGTACAAAAAGAACAAACACCAATAGGACGCATGCCACTTTCGGACGGCCATTGGTGGAGGACAGACTTCATATCTCCCTGGCCCTGCTGTCTTTTGTCAGGGGCATTTTTTCATCTATAGGGTCCCAGGCAGGGTTGCCAGATCTGCTTATTAAATTTTCCCCGCAAGATCTTATTTGAAAATAGCCGATCTACAAGCTCACAACGCGTCGCATCGCGACGCGTTGTGAGCTTGTAGATCTGCTATTTTCAAATAGCTGATGTATATGTTAAAGTGCTCATGTGGCCCATAGTCGCTTCTTTTGGGCTGGTTTTCCTAGACCTTATTGCTTGTTTCTCTCACAGAATCTGGCAACACTGGTCCCGGGGTGTCCTGTATGGCCGGCTGACTTTTAGCTCTGATGAACACACCTACAACACCAGACATACGTCCAACAAGGTTTTTTTTCTTTTTACGCTTCCCATCTCAAAAGCTAACACACAGTAATGTATAGAGCAATGAAAGAGCTGAATAGTCTTCCATCACAACTCATACAGATTTTAAAAAGAAATGAAAGAAACATCTCGTGTTTCTTGGGTGTTTTGGACTGTGTAGACTAACCCTGCATTTTAACAGCGGGCGATTCTCGGGCGATGCCGGGCAATATCGCCCAAAATATAATGAAAGTCTATGAGAGCCGGCGATCGGGCGAAGTGGGCGGGGGGGCGATGAAAGATGGATTTTCTTTATCTTTTTGGGCGATATCGCCCGGCATCGCCCAGAGTTGCCCGCTGTTAAAACGCAGGGTGAGTGAGTCTATTGTAATATGAAACCTGAAATTGTAACTATGGTTGTTACATTTGGTTGTATTTTCTATTTTGAACTGTTTTCTAATACTGTCATGTAATATGTTTTCATGTTCTTTTTGTGTGGACCCCAGGAAGAGTAGCTCCTGCTAAAGGTAGTAGCTAATAGCCTATTTTGGACAGTAGAAATGTTAAATTACTTTTGGAAAATTCACAAAAATAGCTGATCTGCAAGCACGGTGCACCAATGTTTTTCCACAAGACACCGTAGTACGGCAAAGTATACAACAGGCACACAACCAAACACCTGAACCTGTCAAAAACAAAATAACACAAACATCAATCTAAAGCCAAATGTGTACTTGTCGCACCAATGTGTCACCTTGTTTGCTTGAAAATCTGCTATTTTCAGCAAGTGACACGTAGCGGAGGCTTGGCTGGAGGCAGCCAGCGCAATGAATCCAGCGCCAACACACACACAACAATTACTGTGGAACTAGCAGAGCGCTGAAGGAAAGAACACCAGTTCGGAGAAGAACAAGTTGTGGAAGAAGTAAAGAAGGTGCACTGAGGATTATAACCAGGTTATATTCTGTTCATTATTACCCCCCAATACGTAAGGGCTCAATTCCCACTCCCCACAAGCTGTTGTTTGTGTTGTTTTTCTTTGAGGAAATTTAAGTCTAGACACAAAATGTTGGCTTGAATCCATGTTTGTGGTTGGGAAGACGGGCAGAAAGGGCGATACAGGTTGGTCAGGGCACCTGTTCAGTGGGATGGAACTAGGAGGAATAACGCATTGTAGAGCATTGGTTCTC
>NC_139960.1:33627812-33630312 GCF_963454915.1 Gymnoscopelus microlampas | reverse complement strand
TAATCAATGATGGACAAAACAACTATCTCATGCGTTAGGTGCTTTGACCGAAAGTTTGAGGATCCAATGGAGTTAGGAGGTCAAAAGCCAGCACACAACACCAATGGTTTTGATCATGTGGATTGCGGAAGTTAAATGGTGGATTTGTGGATAGGACTCTATATGAAAAAACTTGTTATGTCAACAAAACGCATCGCATTCTGTGTGTGTGACATGCATGATGCAAAGGTTTTGAAAGTGAAACTGGTCAAAGTCACTGGCCACCTACTGTATTAGCCAGTAGTGCTGTGGTGCTGGCAGGCAACCCCCCTCCACTCATTATCATGATCATCTACCATAAGCAAACAGTTGATATGCTCCAAACACTTACTCCTTGTAAGGTAGGAGGAGAGAAGCTGGTCTCCTTCCAGCATAATAACGATGAGCACATCTCTGTGTCATCGACTAAAAGATTCTCCAAGCGCTTCGAGGTTAAACTTTATGCTCACCTAGCTCATCTCCCAGGCACAAACTCCACATTAAGCGGGTGTTTTCATTTGTTCGTACGAAGGTCACAGACGGGGCCGGCTTCAATATTGAGTTAACCCATTAAGACCGGGAATCCGTGTCATTTTTAGAATCCTTTGGCTATTAAAAAAATAGCAGATATACAAGCTCATAGCGCGGCACCGAGTGACGCGCTATGAGCTTGTAGATCTGCTATTGAAAAATTGTGAAATGTGTGCAAATCTTTGAATGTATATTTTTCAAAGCGAACATTTTTTACTTAAATCTTTGCTTCTGGGGATTCTACAAATGTCTTCTAAATCCTAACAGTTTTTTTTCTAAACGTATGTTGCTATAATATCAGTGGTTCTCAAACTTTTTCATTTCAAGGACCCGCAAAATTATATGTATTTGGCCACGGACCCCGATCTCAAAATATTTTGTTCCAGGGACCCCCAACAGAAGCAAAGATTTTAGTTAAAAAAATGTTTCAAAATATACTCAAAGATTTGCACCAATTTTCACGTTAAAAAAAAAAAAAAAAGTTTTAATAGCCCAAAGAAATCTATAAAATGACACAGATGCGTTCCCGGTCTAAATGGGTTAAACCATCTAATGAAATGTCTCTTTTGGCTTTGAAGCCGAAAAGGACAAAGCAACGTCATCACGACGTCCCCTCTGAAAGCGCTGCCGCCCCACCCGCCGCACCCGCTGCCAAGCCATGCGGGCTAACTGCCAAAGTGTCCAGGAAAATACACATGAGAGATCGCACGTGACGTATATAAACATCAAAGAGCACCAGAATAAAATGGCAGCTTAGTTATCACCATATTTCTTTTTAACCCACAGATGTAATGTAAAACTAGCACCGTAAGCAGTTTAGGCGTGGCAGTGCGCTACATTTTCTGTACATCTGATTATACGCTGCATTTTCTGTGCATCTGCCTATATAATACCCTTGCCCTGTATATAGGAGGACCCTGTAATCACACACAACATCTGCACCGCAGCCATCTATCGGGAAAAAACAGGATTATGGGATGCTGGAGGATTAAGTTGCTGAAAATCGGAAATTCACACAGTAAGGGTAAGAGATGCACTTCCTGCGGAAATTTACACAAGCTCACAGTGCATGTGTGCATGCACACATACGCACGCACACACACACACACACACAATTGTGTGTTTGCATCAAATCTGTACCGTAATTCTGGGGCACACAGTAGCCTAAAGTGGGATTTGAATGAACAATAGAATTCATGCAGAGAATGCAAATATAACTAATTGGCTACAATTCATTTGCGACAATGTTATCAAATATTGTGATTTCCATGCTCTCTCTCTCTCTGTGCGTGTGTGTGTGTGTGTGTGTGTGTGTGTGTGCGTGTGCGTGTGCGTGTGCGTGTGCGTGTGCGTGTGCGTGTGCGCGTGCGTGCGTGCGTGTGAACCCAATCAAGCCCCAGTTGCTATTGTCTGCTTGGTCCTGGTTAGTATGGAGGAGAGTAACTTTAATGATGACGGCTAACATGGAGTTAGTACACAAGCAATGACAGCCTGTCCTCTGTCAACTCCGATAAGACAGTTGGTGGTGTGAGAGAGAGCGTGAGTGAGAGAGAGAGAGAGAAACGGAAAGTTAGAGAAAAGGGGCCTTGGCGGCGAGGAATGAACAGAATGCGAGACGAGGGCATCGTTACAGTGACACGGCAACACAAACCAACAGTTAGTCGTTGTGCTACTACTAGCACTACTGTGCACCTGGGACTGCTGGGGGGGTTCCGGCCATAGAGTTATAATATATCTAGAGAACGAATGGTCTGCCCCTGGCCCCGCCCCCACCGCTACCTACTCGGGGGCGGCAATGGCAGGCTGGTGCCTTGCATGGTTTCCTCCACCATCAGTGTGTGAATGTGTGAATGTGAAATACATTGTGAAGTGCTTTGGAGAAAAGCGCTATATAAACGCAGTCCATTTATTCATTTCAATGAAGTTGCTCACCCGGCGTACTATGGTTTCA
>NC_139960.1:33620312-33622812 GCF_963454915.1 Gymnoscopelus microlampas | reverse complement strand
GGGTCCTTCTAGCCGATCTACACGGTCACGACTTTTTTCTGTTCTGGCCCCACAGTGGTGGAATGAACTTCCCACTGATGTCAGGACACTGCCCATCTTTCGCCGCAGGCTGAAAACCCACCTCTTCAGGAAACACTACCCTTCCTCTTTGCCTGGCCTACTTGTTGTTAACTAGTTGTACGAACTCTTGTTTTATTGTTGTATTGTTTTATTGGATCTTGTTTAGTCGACACACTTATTTATTTTAGCTCTTGCTCATTTGATTTTGCTATTTTGTCTCATCTGTTTAAGAAAGTAGGTAACTGATATATTGCACTTTTACCTTAGCGCTAGGTATACTCTTGGTTGCTTGTTTTTGCAGAAAATGCACTTAAGACTTCTGGTGATTAGTAGTTTCGTTCCCTACCTATGTTGAATGCACTTATTGTAAGTCGCTTTGGATAAAAGCGTCTGCTAAATGACTGTAATGTAATGTAATGTAATGTTTATAGTTTACAGATTATCCATGCCTCGAGTGATCCTATCTGCCTAGATTCAAGGATTTTTATGCTTAAAATTTGTTGTAGTTATTTGGAGTTAATACATTTAATATTTAGATTTAGCTGTACTAGCAACACAGACATATCGATTATTGTCCAGTTCCTAAACTGCTCCATCGGCTTTGTATAAGCACTTTGCCAGTATATCAAATAAAATAGCAGGATATGACTTGTTGAATGACTTCAGCGAATATGACCTGGTCACAAACAATAGCTATATATTTCAGTATTTAAGATCAGCTGAAAGCACCCATTTATTTGGGTGAAAGTTATTCTGGCGCCATAATAAATGAACTCAACAGTAATTGTCCTAGATTATATTTTTAGAATCATTTAGGAAACGAAACCCCTCAAGCTTTGGGCCTATGGCATGAGGGAATAACAGAAGCAGAACAGAGGGCTAGGCTAATATATTTACATTTTATATTTTAGGGATTTAGCGACTCTCTTACTCACTTAAATGTAAAAACATCTAAGACAAGTTTAGATTCCTAGAAGAGCAACATAGGAATAAGCTAAACCGACAAACCTCCAGGTCTCAGGGAAGAGAGTCCGGAACCCCTAGGGGGTCCTCATACTACAGGGGGGGGGGGGAAATCTTTGTGTGATAGAAAAAATAGCAGATCTACACGCTCACAATAGCAGGTCTACAAGCTTGTGAGCTTGTAGACCGGCTATTTTTGGCAAAGAAGTTTGGTGTAGTAGAGGAGAAGAAGAGCAAAACAAGCAGAGGGAAAGGTGTGGTTAAATTCCTTAAAATAGGCATTAACATGAATCCAACATACATTACACTGATGATTGTGCAGTCAAAGTCTATGAAGCTATCTATGAAATCTATGAAACTGAGCCTGCATGGGCTGAAAACTCTGCTTTAGAATGAATGCTACAGTGATGAAGCCAACCTAGAAGTGACTACCAGCTCCCACCATGCGTTACTAAACCCAAGAAGATTCCCATTGGAAGGTTTGCATCAAGTTTTGGATAAATACAAAAATAAAGAATTCTGCTGTAGAAATACACAAATTCTCTTCAAACCACACACAAAATGAGGCTAATGAGTTTAAAACTGCACACAACAGCTTCAAATGTAATAGTTGAGATATTAACGGGTGTAATTTATGTCAGGAAACTCTTCGACTTATGTTAACCACAGACTTCATTATACGCATATAATGAAGTCAGAAAAAACATTGGAAATCTGGAGAGGGAACCCATTACGAAGTCGCTACTGGGTTTTAGGACGAAAATCTAGAGCACACTATTGTCTCCAATGCAGTGGTGGAAAAAGTACTCTTGGAGTAGATTTTTTATGTTTTTATGTAGAAACACTCTGTTCCAAGTAAAGGTCCGGTACATTTTTTGTAAATGTACAAAAGTATTGGCATCAAAATATACATAATGTACCAAAAGTAAAAGTATTCATTATGCAGAATGTCCCGTTTCACAAGTTATCAATCATATGTCTAAAATCTAAAATGCATACAGTAAGAATCTTTTGAAAATAGCCGATCTACAAGCTCACAATGCGTCGCATCATGACGCATTGTGAGCTTTTCAAATAGCCAAAGTTTAAATAGGGCTGAAGTGGTTAATGTATGTTTTGTAATAATAATCAAAATCTACAAAGCAACTAGTAACTAAAGTTTTCAACTAATTATAGTGGAGTAAAAGTACAATATTTGTCTCTGAGATGTAGTGGAGTAGAAGTAAAAGTAGAGAAAATTAGAAATACTCCAGTAAAATAAAAAAAACACCTCAAAATTGTACTCAAGTATAGTACTTGAGTACAAGTACTTAGTTACTTTACACCACTGTCCAAATGTAAAATGGAATAAAGTTAAGAAATAGTTTGTGAAGTTTTATGGAAGGCTTTTATTTCAATCCATGCCGAACATAAGCAGAGGGACTCTGCAAGGCAGCCTGCAGGTGCAAATGTTCATCCCACCATTACGGAAACCAGG
>NC_139960.1:33615312-33617812 GCF_963454915.1 Gymnoscopelus microlampas | reverse complement strand
TGGAGGTGAGATTAAAACAGTGCTGAGATCAAGTCTGTCAGACCAGTATACGACCACGCTTGTCTGCCTCTCCAGAATCTAGTCTGGACTCTAATACCCCCGCTGTGATGGCGACGTGCACGTTTGCCTTAATTTCCCTCACTGTGATGTGATGTTATTCTGGTTCGGGCTGAGTTCCGTTTAATAATGGTGTTAATTTTGCGTTGGCGTGGAATGGATTAAGTCTCGGGGGGTTTTCGCTACTGGGCGAGTGTGCTCTGATGTGAGACGCTTGAGGTCTGGGAGGGATTAAGTCAAAGCTGCACACTTCTGTAAAACATCCAGGGAAGGCAGGTTTTCTTTTTAAGAGCAATGCACCACACACACACACACACACACACACACACACGCACACGTACAAAGACGTGCATACTGTATACGCACAGGAACGCACGCGTATGCGCATATATGCACGTGCACTCAAGCCACAAACACATAAATAGACACAACCACATCTGCATGCACATAAGCACACAATGAGAGACACACACACACACACACACACACACACACACACACACACACACACACACACACACACACACACACACACACACACACACACACACACACACACACATACACACACACACACACACACACACTTAAGCCAGGTCCCCACGGGGCAGGATGATTAAAGTCCTATCTGAAGGCAGCGCCGCAGTCAGCTAGCTGGGAGCCGCTCAAAGCTTCTTCCACACAGCAGGGAGACGGAAACAGAGTCTGCTGCAGATAGGTCTATATACTGTATGGACAGCTGAATACATGCGGATGTGTAGGGCCGGGAGGCAGGGCACAGTGACAGGGAGAGACAGCCAAAAGAAAAAGTGAAAGAGAAGAGAGATAAAAGAGAAAGTCAGAGAAAGGGCGAGGTGAGAGAGTGTGGGCAGGGGTGGAAAAAAGTACTCAAATGTTTTACTCAAGTAAAAGCATCAATAATGCAATGTAGAAGTACTCTGTTACAAGTAAAAGTCCGGAATAAAAGAATTGCTTGAGTAAAAGTACAAAAATATTGTACCAAAAGTAAAAGTACTAAAATGTTTGAAAATAGCAGATCTACAAGCTCACAACGTGTCGCGATGCGACGCGTTGTGAGCTTGTAGATCGGTTATTTTCAAATGGCCTAGTTATAAAATAGGCCTAAAGCAGTTAATGTATGTTTTATAATGTAATCATTTATATCTGCAAATAACTAGTAACACAAGTTTTAAAATAATTGTAATGGAGTAAACGTACAATATTTGCCTCTGAGATGTAGAAGTAAAAGTACTGAAAACTGGAAATACTTCAGTAAAGTAAAAATACCTCAAATACAGTACTTGAGTAAATGTACTTAGTTACTTTCCACCACTGGTTCTGAATGTGCTGTGAGTGCCTATACCTGGAGCCAGGGAGAAAGAGAGAGAGAGAGAGAGAGAGAGAGAGAGAGAGAGAGAGAGAGAGAGAGAGAGAGAGAGAGAGAGAGAGATTTTGGAGCGTAGGTGTAACAGATGGTGAGGTTTGTGAGTTTCAGCAGTTAGTTGATTTAATTGGCTCTTTCTGCTCTGGTGGCAAACAACAGGCATCTTGATGACTGAGCCGTCCACACTGTGCCTGCGGGTCCTCAAGGCAATAACGGCAACGGCTCTCCCTCGTCTGCTTAACCTCAACAAAGAACCAGAGCTCTGTAGTGCTGCTCTCCAGGTATTATTACAATTTCATATCATTAACATGTTTTTTGGTTCGCAATGTATCATTGACGGAATATCAAACACAAAAGTATCCGGTAATAAAAATAAAAGTTTGGAAACTTAACTTTGGTCGGTTATTTCTCCCCTTCAATAATACCAATAGGCTCTATGCACAGCAGCCATAGTATCACTTCCTTCACAGGTGTTACCAATGATACTAATGAAGGCTCTGTTCCATTTAGTGTAACACAGTGACCCCCATAACTCTGAGAGTGTACAAATGGAACCAAATGGACCCGTAAGGGTCCATTTGGTTCCATTTGTACACTCTCAGAGTTACACACCCGTAAGAAGTGTTTCCAGTGAGCCAACATGCACAATATCAGCACCCTGACTCGTTTGACCAGAATGGAACAGAGCCTTCATTAGTATCATTGGTAACACCTGTGAATTTCTTCACAATATGGCTGCTGTGAATAGAGCCTATTGGCAATCGCTCTCGTTTTGAGCGACCTGCCAGCAGCACACACCTGTGACAACACTGCCCCCATGGAAAGACGCCACGTTAGTCATCCTTACAAGTTGTACCTCGTTGTAAAGGTGACTAATCAACGATAAAAATGATACAAGCCCTGGTACCATTTCCAAACTTAGGACCGAAGGTCTGTGAGACAGGTGAAGTTAAAGGAAGACAACACCCCAAGAAGACCGGTTCCTCACCCTTGCTTCACTTGCCTCTTCCAGAGATTTACAGGCAAGATTTGCACAACAGTACCACAGACAGATGCCAA
>NC_139960.1:33587812-33610312 GCF_963454915.1 Gymnoscopelus microlampas | reverse complement strand
GAAATACTGTATTCAACATGTGATTATTAATTTAATCATATGTATTATTATTTTGTTGTATTGTTGCATTGTTAATTTGTTGTTTATATTTTTGTTTCAAATTAATTATTGTATTTTCCTTTTAATTTTATATAAAAGCCCTTTACATAGACTCACCCACACATAAGTAGGCCTACTTAAAATAATCAGACAACTTGTCTTTGTCTTGTCTCAGAGAACTGGGTCCTCTGCTAAGCGATCCCCTTCACACCTTGCAGTGCAGAGACTGTTGTCTGTCATTGTGAGAGGAATGTAACACATTCAATTCAAGTCCGTGTCTTTTCTCGAGTAGCCTAATGTTATGCAAAGCAACCAGGTAGACGCTATTGAGAACGGCTCGCCACTGACGGCGCGAACCTTGAGGCTATTGTTTTTAAACTTTAAGGCGTTAAAGACCGCCGCTGACGGTGCGTGCACGCGCGCCCCCAGCTCCCACAGTGTCAGAACTAAGGGTACGCCTACCCCCCCGTACCCCCTACAGCTCAACCCTGTGTGTGTGTGTGCGCGCGCACACGCGCATGTGTGTGTGTGTGTGTGTGTGTGTGTGTGTGTGTGTGTGTGTGTGTGTGTGTGTGTGTGTGTGTGTGTGTGTGTGTGTGTGTGTCTGTCTGCGTGCGTGCGTGCGTGCGTGCGTACATGTGTATGTGTGGGGGACCATTTCAATTCATCAATCGCACATCTGATGGGGGCAATTTGGACTGGTAGAGAAATTGAATTGTGTGCAACACTGGCCTGCCAGTAACACTTATCCCAGAGAAGAAGTCTGTATTGAAGCAGCAGCTGACTGGATAAAACTTGGGTCTATGGAGAATGATCATCAACATTTATCTAACACGGCACTGCTAGTGAACCCAGGCGCTAGCCTGATCTATTCTTGTACTGGAAACAGACGTCACATCTCACACACAGCACACCGTCAAGTTATGCCTGATTTTAAAAAAGCTGATCGGAAATAGCCGTACAAGCTCACAAGCTTGTAGATCGGCTATTGTCGGTTGTAAATCGGCTATTTTTGCCACATGGTACGATGGACAATAAGTGAAGCTATAAATGGGGTGGCAGTAGCTCAGGAGGTAGAGTGCATGGCTGCTTGGGAATCGCAAGGTTCCCGGGTCCCTCTGGGCTAGAGTCGAAGTGTCCTTAAGCAAGACAATGAACCCGTAACTGCTCCCGGTGATCAGGTTGGTGCCTTGCATGGTTTCCTCCACCGTCTGTGCGTGAAATGTGAATGGGTGAATGAATGTAATGCACGAATTTGGTGCCGAAGGTGCTATAGAAATGCACCATTTAGCATCAACTGTTCCCACACGGGCTGAAGAGCAACACGTGTTCTGTACACGGGCACACAGGGGAGTCCGTCGTACATGATGAGAGTGAGTTCAAGAGCGATTCCCTGATCGCTCATGTGTATTTACGAGCGGTCTCTCTCCCTCTATCAGAGAGGGTTCTGCCATAAATGCAGGTTAGGCACGGAAAATAAGTCAAAATGACGACAGATTGATTGGAGGCAATGATAAGTCTGGGATAATGTTGTGGCCACTCTCCTCCTCAACCATGGATGCGCTGCTTTGAAGTGTGAACACGCCAGCCCGTCCGTGGGCTGTAATTATAAAAGCCTTCATCAGCATGGAACAGGGGGGTTGTGTGCCCGTAAGACCTCAGCCAAGCCCCAGTTACCAAGCTTCTCCTCAACTTCTTCACTGGCATGGCTTGAAGCTACATTAACACACGTATGTTGTGTGTGTGCATGTGATATACAGCTCTGTAATGAGGGGCCAGGGGTGTGTAATGTGTGGAGAGAGGAATGGATATATATATATATATATATATATATATATATATATATATATATATATATATATATATATATATATATATATCCAGGGATGTAGTGTGTGTGTGTGTGTGTGTGTGTGTGTGTGTGTGTGTGTGTGTGTGTGTGTGTGTGTGTGTGTGTGTGTGTGTTCAATTCTTTGAAAAGGTTGTTTATGACATAGCATTTGCCCCATTAGCGTACAGGAGTACAGTATATTGTCTTCCTCATTAGTTTGTTGAAAGGCCTGCCACTCGTTTTCATCTCTGTTTATATTTGGGCTAATCAACCACTTTTTATGCTTCCAAATGAGATCAAGCCGTTTCCTTCGTCTTAGCGTTCTCTTCCTCTGCCAAAGTGCTTTGCATTCCACCCTCATATGTCCCCTCTCACGGCATCTACCTCCATTGTGTTTACTAAGTGGTGCTCAGTTAGAGAATGTAAAATAAAATCGAAGAGTCAATTGAAGAGTTCAAAGCGAGCCACAATCTCATAGTGAAATTTCTTCCAAGGTCGGATGTGCCGCTATCCATTAATCAATTAGCCACCACCCGGCCAAAGAAGCCGGAGAAAATGAGGTCACACGGCTTTCACTCAACAGCTGCCAAACGCTGCTCTCACATCTTGAAGTGCAACACCATCATTTTACAATTTTTTAAACATAGTCAAAAGAAGGAGACAAAAGCCAGTGCTGATGACCTACGCCGATGGCAAAGCCGTGCTGGCCTGGACATTGTTTCATCCTGTGTTTCCTGTCCACACCCAAGCACAGCACAGCTGGAATGAACTCTGAAGGCAGATGCTAGACACCCAGCCCAAACTGCCAACTTTTTTCTCTCTCTCTCTCTCTCTCTCTCTCTCTCTCTCTCTCTCTCTCTCTCTCTCTCTCTCTCAGAATCTAGATATACATACATGTATGTATACTGTATAAACAGGCAGTATACAGTATATGCTGTTTTTTATGCATGCACTCCTAAACAGAGGACAGAGTAGCAGTGCTGTCCCCTCTAAGTGGTGACAGCCAAACCTCATGACAAATATGTCTACTTCCAACTGAGCCACCATGGCTATAATAGACAGTCTGTGGACAGTGTTTTTCACAATGGATTACAGGAAATGTATAGACCTCAATTGTGCACCGGGGCCTCAGGAACGTAGCATTATGCCCCAAAGTGGGACATAAATGGAGGAAAGAAGTACTGAGTCACTTGGTTCTGTGTTGTCATCGTCAACACAGTCCCGTCCATCTGTGTTGGTGTCGGATTGGCTGGCCCGCTCTCTCTAAAGTGAACTCAGATACCTATAATGCTGGCTGCTCTCACAGTACTGCAGTTATGCACCACTAAATTATAGTGTTTTTTTTTCCTTCTTCTTTTCGAAGACTGCGAGCCCTCTTAAAATAGACAGCGGAGGAAATTATGGCCCTGTCAGTGTGTGTGCGTGTGCGTGTGCGTGTGTGTGTGTGACTGTGTGAGCGAGTGAGTTACACTGAAGGCATGCCATCTCACCCTGAAAGGAGCCGAGAGTGCGGAGACAGGCCCAGGGCCATTCTAAAATGTCTCCGTTTGTCTCCCGGTTAGATCTATGGCCGACCGTGGCCATGACTCTGCAAGTGGATTTGTGGTAAATCCATGCCTGGTGGCACACAGAATGGAGGCCATGTGTTCTCCTCCCTCATCGCTAGGCAGCTCTACACGAGCGGGGCGAAAGAGGAAGATGCATCTGGCGGGTGCGCCGAGCACACGAGCAAGCACTTCCCAACCAATCACGTGCCCCGAACTGCAACTCAGAAGCAGTGGTGAAAAAAAGTACTCAAATGTTTTGCTTAAGTATAAGTATCGATACTGCAATGTAGAAGTACTCTGTTACAAGTAAAAGTCAAAATTGACTTGAGTGAAAGTACAAAAGTATTGGTATCAAAATGTACTTAAAGTACCAAAAGTAAAAGTACTAATATGTTTGAAAATAGTAGATCTACAAGCTCACAACGCGTGGCGCGAGCACACAATCGAGCACTTCCCAACCAATCACGTGCCCCGAACTAGCAACACAAGAAGTCACACGCCAGCTTTAGCCTGCCATGCTGGATGGACCTCAGCCAACCACAACAGCGCTCTCTCTCCCCCACTGTCCTCCCTGCTGCTGTCTCCATGGTAACGCCCCCCCCCCCCTTCCCCCCTACCTGCACAGCATGCTGTGGCTGTAGGAGAGGCAGGTGTGAAGGCTTTGTTTTGTCTTTCATACCCCTCCTGTATTTCCTTTCCCATCCCTGTCGTAGTGCTGATTTTGACAGAAATTCTAGATTTACTTTTAGTCATAGTCTTTTGAATAATATTCAATTTAGTTTTTGTCATATTTTAGTCATCTGAAATGTTATGTCTAAATCTACAGTTGATTTAGTCGACTAAAATGTATTTTGGCGGTGCGTTGACGGCGCCGTAATGGCTGATTTAACACTTGGTTACACTCTGAAAATAGCCGATCTACAAGCTCACAACGCGTTGCGTTGTGAGCTTGAAGATCTGCTATTTTCAGAGTGCAACACCCGAGCGCAACACTGGATCTCTTCTCCACTCGTCCCTCACTAGCATTTTAGTCTAGTTTTTATTTGTTGACGAAATTGTCAATATATTTAGTCTGAGTTTTAGTCATCGTAGCTTAGTTTTGATCTAGTTTTCGTCAGTGACAAAAGGTAGTCGACAAACATTTTTCGTCATAGTTTTAGTCGACGAAATCAACACTGCCGTTAGCGTCTCCCTCCTCCATCATCCGTTGGTTCTGGGTTTCTCTTGGCCTATACCTGGCTCTTCATTCACTGCCTCCATGCATCACGCTCACTGTCTATCTGCAGGTAACAAGACGTACTTCATAAATATCTCCTAATCACCACTCCGGGGTAATTCATGAAGTCCAGAGTAAACACACAGACTGACAGACGGATCACCTTCAATGCACATCATGCATACATAACGAAAACAAACACATACTCGCACACAGAAGACACACACACACACGCACACAAGCGCACACACATACAGCCCTACACGTATACTTAAAAAAAAAAATACAACAATGTATTTATTTATACATTTTTCTGCGATGCAATGGAATGCGAGTGTGAATTAGCCGATACCAACTCTGGACTCCTGAATCGCAGCCCTCAACACATACAAAAACAATACACATACACCAAATGACACCAAGATATACACGTGCACAAATGACATCATCAACCTGCGACGGGCGCTGTCCCCCTTGAGTAAAGGATTAACTGTTTCTCAAATAAATAAACTATTTAAGGTGTTTTTCAGATATAGTTCCCTAAACAAGTGGTTCTCAACCTTTTCAGGCCGCGACCCCCCAAATTAATTCACAATGTTTGCCTCTTTCTTATATTATTTGACAATTTGGCCAATGTTTGACCAGTTTTAATTTTGATGCAGTAATGATGTTTTTTCTTTTCGTTTTTTTTTTACATGTAAAAAGTCTTAAAAGTCCTTAAATTGTCACTTCAGTCATCTGGGGACCCCCAAAAAATCATGTGGGTACCCCCCTGGGGGTACTGACCCACAGGTTGAGAACCACTGCCCTAAACCACTATGCAATGCTTGGCTTGCCAGTTGGCGCTATCACTCTTTAAGCTGGTAAAAGACAGATATCTATAAAGATTTGTTCATTACGCTTTATTTTATTCCCATGTCTGGTTAAAACCAACTCTAAATTAATCAACAAAATCTTTCGTATCTCCTGCCTAAACCTCCCTCCAGAATTCCTCCACTCTTGGACATGAGCACAAACAATGGAGCAGTGAGCCTTTGCCTTCACCGCATCTGGTGCTTAAAGCCGGAATAGTATCCGCGGATTCTGTGAAAAGTTTTTTTGGTGTAAGATACACTCTCATTAGCCAATTATATTGCAGACATTTTAGACGTGTATTATTCCCTGTCTGGATTTGGGTTGCTTTACAAGCTGTGCACACCACTGTTCCATTGTCGGATCCTGCTGTAAATCTGTTTTCCAGGCATTAAGCTTAGCTTTAAGACTTAGAGAGGATTCTGAACAGAACAACGAGAAAAGATCATAGAATTCTGATATGATTCCCCTTCCAAAGGGATTTTTTAACCAAAGCTGTCTCCTTTCAGCATGGACACATAAACATTCCTGTGTGCGCACACACCCAAATACACAGAGTGAGGACAGATGGGCTGTCTTCAACGGAGAGAGACAGATTACGTCTAAGTTTCTCCATGGGCTGCCTGGAAACAACACCTGGGTCTCCAAACGGGGAGAGGAGAGGAGAGGAGAGGGGAGGGGAGGGGAGGGGAGGGGAGGGGAGAGGAGAGGATGACACTTCCGTGTCATCGTATCATCTCCTGTAGTGTTACCATGGTCATCTGTCCATGGGTCAACAAGACTCACGGACAGCTCAGCAGTCTGCTTTGTCACAAAGCCTATTTCTTAATATCACACCCGACCCAAAACATCCTTCATCCTAGTGCTGGCCTCCAGAGATTCCATGGCTTTCATTTCTTACCACCCACTCTACTCGTCTTCTTTCTCATTCTTTTGTTTTCACCAGCCTGCCTTGGGTTATAGAACGCTGCATCATCTTTACTGTGCACCCCCCCCCCCTTCCTCTTCCTCTTCATCCTTATCCACCTTCTCCTTCCCAACACTCTCTCTCCCCTGTCCGGCTTAAAACACTGTGTGTCCTGGCATGACCTGTCCAGACATCGCACCATAGACGCTACGTCTTCTGTTGCACACTGCAGGGAGGGGCTTGCGCGTGTGTGTGTGTGTGTGTGTGTGTGTGCGCGTGCGCGTGTGCGTGTGCGTGTGCGTGTGTGCGTGAGAGAGAGAGAGAGAGAGAGAGAGAGAGAGAGAGAGAGAGAGAGAGACACACACACACACACACACACACACACACACACACACACAGTGTGAGCGCATGTATGTTGTGCATGCATGCATATGTCTATGTCTACTGTTTGTTGCTGACTCAGCGACGTAGAGAGTTGTTTGCTCTGCTATGCCAACATGTCCGCCCTGAACCCTTGTTGGCGTGGCATGAGAGGGGCCCTTTGAGTCTCAGGCCGAGAAAACGGTCAGGCCAGCTGGGCCAGAGCTTTCTGTCTGCCCAATACCACTGCCATGCCACGCCACGGAGCTAGCAGGCCTGGTGCCGGCGGACTCAAAAAACAGCCACACTGGCAAACTCTATCGGAAACTCTATCGTCCAGATAGTCATAGAGCGAGAGCAAAAGAGAAATGAAATACCCAGCGAAATCCTCAGTATTAATTTAACTCAGAGAGTGTATGCAGGATGACCACTGTCAGCCTGGAAACCTGACCAATCTTCCAGCGCGAAATTAGTCTGGCGGCGCCAGGCTACACCACCACTCCACCCGGCTACATCTTTGCTAGGAGGCTGGAAGCATCAATGAGTCCAAAGTAGGGATGGGACGATAATCGTTATTATCGTGATAAAAAAACACTCACAATAATTGTATCGTCAAGATTTAAATTTATCGTGAAATTGTCCTCCGTCATACACTAGAATGAATTAGCTTTTGTTGAGCTGCAAATTCAGTACCACTTACACCATCTGTACTTGATAAAACGGACCTGTAAACAACGCATTTGGTACGCTCTTATTTCACTCTACACAAATCGATTTGCCAAAAATAGCCGATCTACAGGCTCACTACGCGTTGCGTTTCAAACACGTTGTGAGCTTGTAGATCGGCTATTTTTGGCAAACGTTCAACCCAGAATAGGGATGCTGGGATTTCAAGTGGTTAACAAAAATGGATTTTAACTTTAAAGCATATTTTGCAATATTGTTAATCGATTATTCATTATTCATTATTTCATAACGTCACATCGCCCAGGCTGCCACGTGAGCGAGTGTGTGATACAAAACGAGCGCTCCCCTGTCCCCACTGCCAGCATACACAGGAGTGCTGCGTGGAATAGTTCCCAACATATGCAGGATGATTTTTGAGCGCTGTCTATAAAGAGAGGGAGGAAGGAAGGAAGGAGGGAAGGAAGGAAGGAAGGAAGGAAGGAAGGTGAAGTGGTGTGGATGGACAGACAGTGGTGGGGCAGTCAGAATGATATATAGCATCATTCACAGAAGAGAGAGTGTCAGTGAAGAGTGATGAGGATAGTCAAACATCCATTGAATGGGAAGAGAAAGGAGAGAGTGTGTTAGACAGAGAGGAGAGGAGAGGAGAGGAAACTCTATCCCAGTCGCTGCTGTAATGTCTCCCAGTAGCAGTGGTTGTGGAGCGGAGCAGTAAGTGTTCCTCTCTCCTCGCTACTTTAATGAGACGTGGCTTGGCCCTCCCTCCACTTAATTAAAGCCATGATTCACTTCTCTTACACCAGGGAAAGCTGCATCTACCAGCGCAGGACTACACACAGTAACCCAACCCGAGTCAACACACTGTGCCATTGTGTCTCTCTCTCTTTCCCAGCTTGGTCTCTCCACCTTCTCTTCCTCACTCTGTATTCCGTGTAGCTCTGCCGCGTTGGGTTGGGTTTCAAATGGCAGGGCTACGTTACCATGCTCGCTCCCATTCTCTAATTCTCTCTACGGAATCAATGTGCTGTCCACGCCAAGCGGTAGAGACTAGAGAGACGATCGAAACAAACTCCAGAGCCTAAATCCCTCACCTCCAGAACAAAAAATCACTGTCGCGCAAATACACACAAGCTTAATCTTGCTTCTGTGGCCCACGTGGTAATCCATTGGCAAACACAGACACAGAGCTGCAACTGCCACGGTGAAAGATAAATAAGAATAACAGGCCAATCTGAAATATTTGGGGCATAGGTTCGGCTTTGGCATCCAGGGAGTGTGTGTGCACAGTTTTGCAGCGACCGGGCCAATAGTGCCGGAGATTAGCTGCTCACAGACAGACGGACACACACACATGGACAGACGGACGGACGGACACACGGACGGACAGGGTGCAAAACATAGTCTCGGTCATTTCTTTAGGCCTGGCGGAGACAATAATGATTATGTACATGTACTTTTAATGAAAAGTGTAAACACAGACACACCAACACACTCTTCATGTCCTATCCTCATTTGTTTTTTCAAGCCAATCAGAAAGCCAAACACACACACACACACACACACACACAGACACACACACACACACACACACACACACACACACACACACACACACACACACACACACACACACACACACACACACACACACACACACACACACACACACACACACACACACACACACACACACACACACACACACACACACACACACACACACACACACACACACCCCCGACGGCCCCTTGTTCTCCAGAGGTAAATATTATGAGTGGTTTTGTGTTTGTCAGCCAGAGTGCTGCACTGGACCACCATTCTGTCACCACCCAAAAATGCCCCTACCTCCTCCCCTATCCAAGGGCCGGCTGTTAATAATGCCCAAATGTGGTTAACACGCGGCTCTAGTAGTCAGCTTAGTACTCAAGAGCTAAAACATAACAGCCAGATCAATATTTATCGGCAGCACTGGCGTGACTACATTCCCATCTCCGCCGAGAGTCTGTAGACATTCAATGGCAGTGGCACTTAATGACCAACGGGAACGGCTCAGTCTAGAACATAGATATTCTGATTCACTTACCCTACTATACTACACAGGCTGACATACTACAGACAGACAGACACACCTACAGAGTAAAGACACACAGACAAGACAGACAGACAGACAGACAGACAGACAGACAGACAGACAGACAGACAGACAGACAGACAGACAGACACAAATGCAACAGACAACCACAGATGCGGCAGATGTGTCAGTCAGTGAGTAATGGAAATCTTACAGATGGTCTCATTTTATTACCATACAAGGTTTTAAATATCACACACGACACGCGCAGAAACACACTCACACAGACAGGCATGTGTTTGTGAGCATGTAGTCACCAATTTACAATTCAGGCATTTTAGCAGACGCTCTTATCCACAGCGACTTACAAAGTGCCAGTACCACCTTCAAAAGTAAAGACATAAAGATTGATAATGGAATTAACCGCAAGTGCGCTTTGCCTAAAACACACGAGTAAGGATTAGAATTTGAGTGAAATGTTGCAGCGCTGGCCTCGATGTGATATGCTAACAATGGGAGGTCGATATAAATGGAAATCAGTCCAAATGCAAGATCAAGCAGTGAGATCAAAAACTGTGCTTTACGATGCAAGGCAAGCAGATGTCGAGCAGAAAGCGGCACTTAAGACTGACATTTTCCATCATTAACGTCGCCACCTCCGATGCAGAGGAAGGAGTCGGGGAGCGGTAATTATTGGGGGGGGGTGGGGGGGGACCCCCCTGAACATCTGTCAGCCCTTCATCTGTTTGATAAAGTCGTGTGCATCCTTACTCGCACCTTCCACCCATAACCTGATGCCACCACCAGTGTGTGTGTGTGTGTGTGTGTGTGTGTGTGTGCGTGCGTGTCTGGGTGATCTTTGTGAGTCTGTCTCGACATGTGCGCAGACTGTGCACGTACTTCCTGCCTGCCCTTTCAAGGCTGCATCAACGGGCCACTTAACATTATAGGCTCTGGTTGCGACTAGCGATCACACACGCACGTATACGCACGCACGCACGCGCGCACACGCACGCACACACACACACACACACACCTGAAAATCCTGCCCTGAGGTTCAAAAGCCTTTCCGCAGCAATCCCATGAGTCATAGTATTTTCCCATGATTCATATGACTAACGGGCCAGTAGCAGACAGACCGAAAATCTGACATACAGCGAGAGGGACAAGTGATCAGACAGACAGACAGACAGACAGACAGACAGACAGACAGACAGACGGTTATAAAAGAGCTAGTAATACAGAACGGCAGACGGGCATTGAGGAATACAGGGAGCTGGTGATCAGACACACAGGCCTGCTGATTGTGATGAGTGTGTGTGTGTGTGTGTGTGTGTGTGTGTGTGTGGGGGGGGGGACTCGCTGACTCTGGTTTTCCCATGCTCTATTCCCCCAGTATGCATTTTGAAAGACTTGAGTCAGTAAGCGAGTGAGTAGGTGTATGTGTGACGCACGTGTGTGCAAATCCCCCAAGGCAGCGAGTCCCAGAAGAATTATCATGGAGAAGCACATAAATTTACCAGCAACCAGCTTCTCTCTCTCTCTCTCTCTCTCTCTCTCTTTCTCACTTTCTTTTTAACTCCACCAGTCCATGAACTGAAGTAAAGTCTCTCTATGACTCTTAAAGACTTAATGATGTGCGCACAGTGTGACTGGGTGCGTGTGCGTGCGTGCCTGTGTGCGTGCCTGTGTGCGTGTGTGTGTGTGTGTGTGTGTGTGGGTGTGTGTGTGTGTGTGTGGGTGTGTGTGTGTGTGTGTGTGTGTGTGTGTGTGTGTGTGTGTGTGTGTGTGTGTGTGTGTGTGTGTGTGTGTGTGTGTGTGTGTGTGTGTGTGTGTGTGTGTTCATTATGCGTGCCCAACTAACACAGTAGCAGAACCGGGTCCTTTCTAATGAAGTCCAGACGTGGTGCCAGCAGATGGAAATCAACCCAATTTAGGAAATTAGGGGCCCTTGTGGGCCACCCCCGGATTCTGCCTTAAGTCGAGACAGTAAGGGATGCAGATTCAATGTGTGCCCTGACACAACCGCTCCAGGAATGTGGAGCGTTTGGTTAAAAGACCAGGAGATAAGCTGTATGTGGCTTCACCGAAGCCATGAATACAGCACAACTGTGGGGGCACCAATCTCTGCCCTCCCCCTTCCCCCCGCCAGCCCGCCGATGCACTGGATGTTTGATCAAGGATTTAGGAGTCAAGCTGGGCAGGAAAACAACAGTCCCACTAGAGATCACACAAACAGGAAGTCCGGGATACGCTCTCATACAATACACACAAGGGCAGAGGAGCAAGCTGGGACACGGGACAATGAATAGAAACAGGAAAGGGGGGAGTATACAATCAGACACGTACACACACATGAAGACGCTATCTCATCTCATCTCTAAAGGTTGTCTCTTCTGTTGCTCGTCTCTCTGTCGTCTGATAGCATCGGGTAGACTTTCTGTGGAAAACCGCTGTAACGCTCAAAGGGGACAGCTCTCCAGATGGGACAAACCCCTAAAAGTATTTTCTACGAAACACCAAAACATTACTTAAATTTAAATCACATAGTCAATTTTACAGAAAGGCAGCTGTCGGTAGTCTTGATCCTCCGATTACTATGATCCTGTATGAGATCATTGACCTCAAAACTCAGCAGTCTTTCCTTTAGTCCGTCACATTACTGGCATTACTGCCCCAGACCAAAGGCAGTGTGGAATTTAGAGGTTCCCAAAGAAATTCCATGCAAGGCTTTTCCATACATCCCCATTTGCTGGAGGAGTTCTTCCCTCTCTTGGTCGGGTTGCACCCCGCCACCTTACAAAAAACTAAAAATCCTCAGGTTTCCAAATTTGGTCAGTTAGGTCCGACACTAGTTGCGGTTGGCAACTTCTGAGTCACAAGGGCATTGTGGGAAATGTAAAATGTGAGTAAATGACTTTAAGGCCAAGGTGCACAGAATAAAAAGGGGAAAATAAACTGTACTACACACACACACACCACACACACACACACACACACACACACACACACACACACACACACACACACACACACACACACACACACACACAGAGATAAATACTGAGAAAACGGAGTCAGACTGACAGAAAGAGGGACAGAAAGGAGAGACAAAGAGAGAATGAAAGGGAGACACTCCAAACTATCTCAGGGGCACCTCACACACAAATCAAACAATTGGACTCCAAAAGAGTAAACAGCTCTAATACCCCTCTAAAAGGACCTGTGGGACAAGGCCAGCTCTAATACCGCTCTAAAAGGACCTGTAGACAAGGCCAGCTCTAATACCGCTCTAAATGGACCTGTAGACAAGGCCAGCTCTTACTGATGAAGCTGAATGGATCCGTCATGGCCATTGGCCACCAACCCACCCCAGGCAGAAACCCAATGGGAAGTGACAAGATTGCGGTAAGAAGGCCATGGCCCGCCTGTCCGGCTGTCCAGTAAACACAAATCCAGCCACACAGACGGCACCATTTGGCAGGGAGAGATAACCGCGACAACTGACAACCCCTCATTTGGCACCAACGACCTATGTCGGACCAGGAGTTCACATTTTTGTGGCTGTAGAAATGCACATGTTTGTGGGTTGGAATAAGTTAGTAAGAATATAAAAGTTTCCTTCCTGTCATTTTACTCTGACAAAGCGTATGTTGGCTGATCATGGACATCCATTCGGAGGATGACTTTATACCACCATGCTTTCCGACTTCTGATGACATTGCTAGGGGCGTGTGTGTGTGTGTGTGTGTGTGTGTGTGTGTGTGTGTGTGTGTGTGTGTGTGTGTGTGTGTGTGTGTGTGTGTGTGTGTGTGTGTGTGTGTGTGTCTTAGGGCCACAGTGTGATGCCACTGTCTCCCCCCCTCTCCACTGTCCGCTTTACAAGGGGTCGTGACCCCACTAGCCCTGGAAGAGAGGTGAGAGTTTACACTGGGAGGCGAGACAGGGTTTCCCAGGCCTGCGAAACATGCCTGAACCTAGGAAACGAAGGCTAGTCTCATTTATCTGATGAGACTACAATAGGGCTCTAGTGGAGTGGTGTGTGGGTGTGTGTGTGCGACACAGGAAGGGAGAGAGTGATCGACTGACTGAGAGAAAGAACGCGAGAGTGTATATAACAGGGAAAGTGAAAGAGAGCGTATAGAGAAAGAGACACGAGCTCAAAACTGAAGCCTAAATTATTCTTTGTTGTATGACAGGGTCGCTCACCTAAAATAACCATTTAAAGGGGAGGGAGATAGAGAGAGGAAAACTAGCAGGGAATTAAAATTTCCAGTGCAGATTAATGGTAAACAAAAACAGAGACGGATGAGATCGAGGAGTAAGAGGACCTGCATATTAGGCAAATCAACAACAAACGCAAAACAAGATCCTTCATAACCATGCTGCGCGTTGAGCGTGGTGTCTCATTCACCCGTAATAATGACCTTAAATCAAAAGTATAGGCCTACACTGTAGCACTTAAGCACAGCAGGAAATATCAACATCTCTATTCACGCACCTTTTTTTAAAGTCATCTTCTCTCATAGCAGCTGTAACACTGCTATAACCACTACAAAACACATGCAATGTCTGTTTCGTTCGTTGTGCCACATTCAGAATATGATGCAATGCGATTTGCTCAATGTAAGTGGGGCTTGTCTGGTGAACAAGTTTCATACACAGTAAAATCCTGAGTTTATTTATACATTTATGACTCTCTCTCGACTCTCTCTCTCTCTCTCTCTGAGAGAGCACAAATGTAACCAAATGGACCCTTTCGGGTCCATTTGCCTACATTTGTGCTCTCTCAGAGTGAAATGCTCACTGAGGATGTTACTGTGTAGAGAGTGTGTGGTTTCAGTGGGTAGACTGTCTTCCTTTTGTTTCAGCACCAAGTCGCTGCCTATAGGCTACAAGCAGGGTTGGTGTGGCCACTTGCTTTGTTTCACAGACTTCCTCTCTCATCTGTCAACAGTAGGCCTGTCCTTCCTTCTTTTTTTTTTTTTACATAATTATTCATGCATTCATTTATGGATGTGTAGCTATTATAGGCCTAGGCTATCTCTGATTTAAGCATTATAGCCTCCATCATTTCATCTGACCAAATAGGAGCTCACACTTCCAGTCATTGGAAGAGGATGCAGCTCAGCCATGATGTTTCGCCCTATACACTACAGTAACAGTACAGACAAGACAGTATACCTGTTGTAAGTCGATATGTGAAAGCGTCGGTATTTTGTATGCAGGGAGGAGGATGCTTTGGAATGGATTCCGCGCACAGAGCTTCGGCTGTATTACAGCGGAGGAGAGCGTCGCGCACGGAGCTTATTGGCACGGATTCCACGACACAAAAAGCATCCACACACACAGTGAGAAGCAGAGAGAGAGAACCGCTCCCTCCTCTCTCTCTCTCTCTGTATCTCTCTGCCACTTGTCAGAGGAATCAGCATAAATCATAAATCATAGATCACACCCACATGCATGCAGCACATCTCCCAGGAGAATGGTGTGAACGATCAGACCCAAGACAAATTGCCTTTAATTAAGTGTTGCATTGAATTGCACTCCAGGCATTGTTACTGTGTCATTTGACCTAATGATCAGTCATTTTTTGGCAACACCGGATTGGATTACGCGTTCATTTCAGGCGACACTGGATTGAATTACCGGCGTTCATGAATTATTCCGCCGTTTGATTATTGTACAAGCTGAACAAATCGACATGATCCTCTCAGGGCAGCCCAAGCAGGGTGTCAACACACACACGCACGCACGCACACACGCACACGCACACACACACACACACACACACACACACACACACACACACACACACACACACACACACACACACACACACACACACACACACACACACACACACACACGAGGGCAGGCAACATAAATGAAATCCAAGAAAGGTCCTACCTGGTTGGAACATACTTTGGAAATAAAAGATGACCAGAATAAAAGATCCCAAACAAGTGGCGAAAACCATCCGGCATATTCTGCTCATCCTCATCAGTTCGAGTAGAGTCTGTTTCATGTTCGGAGGAGAATGAATGGATAACGGGGTGGTCCGTGGTGGTCCGTGGTGGTGGTGGTACTGATGATGATGGTGATCCTCCTCGTTGCGATTGTCCGCTGGTCAATGAGCTGAAGCGTTCGCTACGGATTGTACCATTCCGGTGTTGCCAGGTTTTGTGAGAGAGATGAGCAACCGCGTGTATGAAAACAAGCCCAAAAGAAGCCACATCATGAGCCCTTTTAAAGCATCCGGGATCTGCTATTTAAAAAAATAAATCTTTGAGACATTTTGAAAAATACATCTTGTATGGTGGGGGGGTCCCTGGTATAAACTATTTTCAGATGGGCGTTCGCAGACAAATACATGTCAATTTGGGGGTCCTTGACTTGAAAATGTTTGAGAACCACTGGTTTAAACGACATTAGGAAACAAGCCCAAAATAAGCAACTAGACTTCAGAAACAAGCCCTAAAACACGCAACCTGGAACAAGTTACAACCAATATTTACAAGCAACTTTACAGAAAAACAAGCCCAAAGTGGCTTATAATAAGCGGACATGGCAACACTGATTCCATTCCGCCCTGCAGGAGGAGGCACCCCCTCTCTCTTGCCAAAGAATGAGCGCACCCATGTGCGTTATACTTAAGTAAAAGTATCAATGCTGCAATGTAGAAACACTCTGTTACAAGTAAAAGTCCGGAATTCATTATTTTTTTTACAAATTTAGTACAAAAGTATCGGCATCAAAATAAACTAAAAGTACAAAAAGTAAAAGTAGTCATTGTGCAGAATGATTTCACAAGTTCGAAATGTGTAAAAAATAATAATATGAAAATAGCCAATCAACAAGTTACAATGCGTCACGTTGTGACCTTTACAGTCTATGATTGTGACACATTGTGAGCTTGTGGATCGGCTATTTTCAAATGGCCGAAATATATATGACTGAAGTGGTAGTGTCTTTGAATCAAAATCTACAAAGTAACTAACTAAAGTTTTAATTGTAGTGGAGTAAAATTACAATATTTGCCTCTGAGATGTAGTGGAGTAAAAGTAAAAGTAGCCTGTTGAAAATGTAAATACTGAAGAAAGTAAAAATACCTCAAAACTGTACTTGAGGAAATGTACTTAGTTACTTTACACCACTGGTGGTGGACAAAAGTATTCAATTCAACCCCATGTAGGCTACCTGAGTCAAAGTTACACCTGGTCAAATACTACTCAACTACAAGTGAAAGTTGCTCTGTCAAATTTGTGCTCGAGTTAAAAGGACTGGAGTTAGCTACTTGCTTTTAAAAATGATTAAGTTTCCCCCGTGCCCAGATGTCCCTAGTGCCCGCTCTTCTCCACCCCAAAGTGCCCACTCTTCCAGGTGCCCACATTTCCCTAGTGCCCGCTCTTCTCCACCCCAAAGTGCCCACATTTCCCTAGTGCCCGCTCTTTTCCACCCCAAAGTGCCCACATTTCCCTAGTGCCCGCTCTTCCAAAGGTTCCCAGTTTTCCCTAGTGCCCAGAATGTTTTGGTGCCCACCTTTCCTGTTACCTTTAAAAGGGGGCACGGTGGCGCTGTCGTCCTGGGTTCGATTCCCACAGGGGATGCTGTGGGCGCTGGGGGCGTGTTCTCTCCTCCGTGTCATCAGTGCCCATACCCTAGGTTGGTGAAAGGGCCTCTCTGTGTGGAGTTTGCATGTTCTCCCCGTGTTAGGTACCCTCACAAAAATATGCAGTAATCCTGGTCACTATACTGCCTGCCAGGGTGCCTGATGGAGGGGAAAGGAACTGGTTGGAATAACGTGTTCCTTCCACGCCCTACGTCCAACCAGGGAAACTTAGACTCTCCCCTGTCAGGTGACAAGAAGGCCAGTTGGCTCTCATGCATTGAAGGAGGCATGAGCTCGGCCCTGGCTTCCCTATGTTGGCAGAGGGAAGGTAGTGCCCAGGCCATAGACAATTGGCACTGGGTGTAAAAAAAAAAATGGAGTTACAAAAACAACCACATCTACCAACTCAAGCTTGTAGATCTACAAGCTGTGAGCTTGTAGATCTACAAAGCTGTGAGCTGCTATTTTCACAATATTGGAAATAAGGCTTAAGTGGTACATTCATACTTATCCCCTTCCTATAAGTGTAGTGGAGTAAAAAGTACAATATGTGTCTTTGTAAGTAGGATATCCAAAAATACAAACACTCAAGTATAGTACAGATACTCCAAAAATGTACTTAAATACAGTGAGTACTCAAGTAAATCTCATTACTGTCCACCACTGCAAAGTATATACATCAGAACTTATGCTGCAATGGAAGCTGTCACTTACTTAGTTTACAGTAATATTTAAATACATTTAAGGATAAAGTGAAACTTATAAGAGAATGATCCGATCGTATTAAATATAAGTCTGGTTAAATGGGCACATGGCTGGTAAAATATATAGGGGAAAACTGACGCGCACATTTCTGCAAAGAACTGTGCTACAGAGAAATATGATACCAAGGTGGGTCTAATGATATTAATAATTTCTTCAGATTCGTTCATTTTTATTATCTTGTCAATATGATGAAATCAGTGTGAATTCCTCTGCTCACCAAGAGCACGCAATACATATACATATAAAGCTATAGCATTACCTAGTGGCGGAACAGTAAATTGCAATAAAGGTCGATTGTGCCTAGAATATCATCCAAGGCAATGATGAGAGCACTCATTGATGAGGGATAGATATATACTGTACACCTTGCATTTTAAGTTCACAAATGTGCCCTAGAGGCCTAGACAAAGTCATATACACAGCTAAATCTTGATCAAATTATGATCTAATACCATTTACAGTCTGATGTCCAAAAAAGTTAGTCCTGTGCACTTTTTGTAATGGAACATCAGTCTTACTTAGGCTATACTACCCTGCATCTCAAGAAGGGGACAAGGTGGCCTGAAGGGTAATCTGAAGAATTTGCATCCAATTGTTCAAAAGCTATCAGCGCTTAGTTTGAACAGAGCACTACCTGCATTAGCAGGGAATGAAGTGGGGCCTCTGAGGATTGAACGCCACGACACACACACACACACACACACACACACACACACACACACACACACACACACACACACACACACACACACACCAAGAGAATTGAAATTGCACACTTGAACTGTCACACCTGCCTTATTTATTTAAATGCACACTACTGTGTTGAGATGGCAGCAAAAGCTGCAGTGTCAATATAGCACGCTTATAAAGGACACCTGCCTGCTCCTCCCTCCTGTCTCTGTTCTCATCTGTATGAGATGCTTTGCTTAACGATCCACATTAATATTCAGCTGTGGTTTTTAAGACAGTTACTTTGCCCTGTAGGGCTGAAACACATTGAGAATATAAAAAAGGACCAGAAGAGTGAGGCTGTGTGTGTGTGTGTGTGTGTGTGTGTGTGTGTGTGTGTGCGTGTGCGTGTGCGTGCGGTTAATTTTAATGTCTCAATAAGTATAGTGTGCGTCAATTAAAGCAAGAGCCCAACTGATAAACTCAGTTAATTTGGGTAATTCTTTAATCTCTATCTTGTTCATTACATGAAATTAAGGCATTTCAAGTCCCTCAGGCAAACGCTGTAGCGGTGGGAACATGGCATGTAAAACTGAGCTGTTCCTCCATGTAAATGCATCAAATCCCAGAGTCTTATCGCACTTCAGCAGCCCTTTAAAGCTCCGACACGCTAAAGCTTACAGAGCATTTTAACCCATTAAAACGGGGAAAGCATCTGTGTCATTTTAGATTTTAGCTATATATATATACATATAGCACATTGGTTCTCAAAGTTTTATTTTATACTTTGGCTATTCAAAAATAGCAGATATACAAGCTCATAGCGAGTCACTTCGTGTCACACTATGAGCTTGTAGATCTGCCATTTTTGAAAAATCATGAAAATGTGTGCAAATCTTTGAATATATATATTCTTTTAAGCGAACATTTTTAACTAAAATCTTTGCTTCTGGTCTTGGGGGTCGCTGGAACAAAATATTTTGAGATGGGGGTCCGCGGCCAAATACATATAACTTTGGGGGTCCTTGACATGAAAATGTGTTTCCAGAAAAATGTTAGGATTTAGAAAACATTTGTAGAATCGGCCCCTCAGATCTTAATGGGTTAATAGCACCTCTAGCAAATTCTAACTTCCCATTTAAGTTGAGAGCTGTAAAAATGCATTTAGTAGCGTCTTAAAGGTTTTGCCAAAAGGAAACGGCTCTTTTTTTTTTTTTAAAGAAAAAGAAAACAAAACGTTATATAGCTGCCCAAACAGAGATGGGCTTCACAAACAGGAACTGTGTCAGCAGCAGGGCATCAGTCTCCGCCCACCTGTCAATCAGGCTTAAGGCAAAGACGTCACTGAATGGTTGGTCGCCATCCTGCTGCCCAGCTCTCTTCAGGTTATAGCTGCTGTCGTTCAATCATTGTTGCCCTCGACAACGATGACTGATAGCAGGGGGGCTAACCTCAGCAGTTTCCCCTCACCATCATCGCCTCAGAGGTGCGCTGTGTCACGGTCAATGCGGTCAACACCTGGACCATATAAATATAACACCCAGAACCATTACAGACCAAAGCCATTTTCACGTTTATTCAGTATCTATAGAATTAACAAATCACATAAACTCTCTGTACTCTCAATAAAGTCTGAATAAAGTTCTGAAAAGCAACCCAGTCAAATAGGAGCTATAAACTGAGATTATTAAATTACCTATATGAATAATTCAGACACACAGCATTAGGAGAAAGGATGTCATTAGAAAGCGCTGCTCTGTCATTAAGTCCAGAAAGTGCGGCTCTTTGAAGTGCCAAATAGGACATGAGAGTTCATGTAAAAAAAACTAAAGCACAAGGTGTGCTCAACTTGCTTTCACAAAAGTCTCTCAAAGCGTATCGGTGCTGTAGCCCTGTACGTCAAATACAAAAGAAAGAACAGCCAGCACACGCTGGCCTTTCTAGATTGGGATTGCTGCAATAAATTACATCTTCATGGCCGTTGGTTCTTTATTTTTGTACTTAATGTAATGAAACCTAGCTCGATGCACACACCACAATGTAGAGGAATAACTGAGAGAGGTGTCATGATATATATTCAGAACCTACCTGGGCTGACAAAGGATGGATTCCCACTGTCGAGTCCAACTGTTGTTTGGTAAGACCACACTTCATAGCTGCAGCAAAACCTTGGACAATATCTCCAGCACTGGGACCCATTACATGGAGACCAACCACAAGTTCCTGTCAAAAAAACATGGCATGCAGACACATTGTCAGATCCAAATTATTAGATACTATTAAATCAACACATAGTTAGACTTTAGGACTGATAAAAGGACAGCGAGGGTGATTATAGATAATATAGCTCAACCCCAAGGGCTGATATGACCAATCAGATGACCAATCAGTGCAAGCAAATCGCTGTGCTACACGAGCTGTGATTTGCATGCATGTGAACCCAAAACACTGCATAATATAAAGGGGAGCCACACAGGTAAAGCAGAGTTCCTTCATATTTGAAAATAATAAAAATAAATCACATTCACATTCACATGAGGTATGAGGTTAAGGCTTTATTAACCACTTAAACCCTATGTACTTTATTGGCCGGGGTCCCCCAGGGGAATAAACGTGGTCCCCTTCCTTCAAAGCGCGTGTCACAACACGACGCATTGCGAGCATGTACAGTAGATCTGCCATTTTTGCTGAATGTTTGCCTAATTTCACAGAATGTTCGCCACATATAATACATAATATTATGGGCCTTATTTTAACGGCTGAACTTTGAGCCATGGCACATGGTCTTAAAGGGGAATACCTTCTATAATGTCTTGTGAAACAGAATATATATCATATGCCATTATAAACAACTAAGATTTACTTACATAGCGAGTATATACGGAAATGGTAAGTCCCTTTGTGTAAGTAACATGATGACGTTTCTAAACCAGTGGTTCCCAAACTGGGGGTTGGGAACCCCCAGATGATTAGCTTAAAGGGTCTACACCATGAATTTTAACTTTTTCTTCATTTTTGTGTGTTTTTGGTCTCCCCCACCTCTCTTCTGTTCCAACAAATACCCGACTTCGAGCATGCAGGCTTTCATAGGCTATCTGTGGTTTTCATGTAAATTGGTCTGAAAACAGTCCGTCAGATTTGTTCCCCCACCCTACGTCACGTCTGGGAACAATTCCTCCCGTTTTTCAGTTCTAACCAACAAAAAAAAATCCAAAAAAAAAAATGTTTTTTTTTTTTTCATTTTTTTTTTTTTTATAAATTTTTTCTTATTTTATTTTTTTACTTTTTCCACACAGAACCAGGACATGACATGCATACAAACTGGCTCAATAGCGCCCCGTGCCAAACAGGACAATGTGGTATTGCAGGTGAAAGTGCTTTATAAGCCAGAGAGAAGTTAGTTGGAACGAGTATATCTGAGGCTTGATTTAGGCTCAAACCTTTTGAAAAACGTTTGAGGGACATAAACAATATGATATCAAATATTATTATTATTTTTTAAATTCATGGTGTAGCTCCTTTAATATTCCACATTGTATTTGCACATTTCTAAAGTGACAATTTAATGACCTTTAAGACCTTTTTAATACCAAATTGGCCCAATTGTCAAATATTATGTAAGAAAGAGGCAAACATTGTAAAAATAGACGATCTACAAGCTCACAACGCTTTATCTGTGGAACCGATATGCCTCAACTCCTACAATTCCAAGTGCTTGTCAGGGTGGGGGGTCCCCCATTATTTTGGGAGGTCGCAGCCTGAAAAGTTTGGGAACCCTTGTTCTAAACGAACGTGATAAAGTGATGACATTTCTAACAGCGTCGGTCAGAGCCTTCCAATGAGGAGCCAGAATGTCATCACGTTATCACGTTCGCCTGGAAACATCATCACATTACCAGTCCAAATAAGGGTATTTATGTCACATAAGATTTACCCCTACTTCC
>NC_139960.1:33462812-33582812 GCF_963454915.1 Gymnoscopelus microlampas | reverse complement strand
GAACCTTCGCCACGGCCAGACCTCCTGACCCTCCACCAATGACCAGCAGATCGTAGTCGTATAACTTGGTCTGGTTCTCCATGTCAGTGGTTCTTCTAGGTCACCACCTTACTAGTCCGCACTTTGATAGGAAATACACAGACGTTTCCACTCCATTTCACTACAATATACTGTCCAGCTTAACCACACAAACACCAGATGGACTTTGGCCTACTGTATCTTGTCTCTCCAGTGGAGAATCTCTCCACCCCTAGTCTAAGTTAATATTCGGTTGAGAGATGTTACTATTCAACTATTGACAGAGTAACCCCCGACAGACAGACAGTACAAAGCCTCTCCAAAAGGCAAAAATATCAAATTCAAGGGGATCTTTTCAATGTAGTAATCGCCAGAGCTTATGGTTTCACAGCGACACCTTGTGGAAAATTCACAAAGTATGTTGTATTAATCACTTTGCACGGCACTTTTAAGCAGTTCTCTACTGCTGACGCCACCACTTAATTAACGTTTAGCTGATAACGAACAGGAATGCTTCCCTGACTAACAGCCTACCTTAGTAGTCGCATAGTTGTTGTAAACGTGTGTTTTTGTTGTGTGTATACTTCACGAAGGACTCTTTATCTCACTGACCCAGAAATACACTGGTGGGCGTGTGGTGGGTTGAGTGCGCATGCGCCCGGATAGCGTTGAATATGTTTTTGTTTTTAGATGAAATAGCCAAATAGGAAACATCATTAACTGAAATAACTGCCCATCGGTTTGCTCTTTATTACCATTGCCAACGTAAAATGCGTTAAGAGAGTAACAGTTGGGAGTTGGTCAGATTTATATATATTTTTTAATGAACACAAAACAAATATCACTCAACAAAGAAATGTTCATGACTTTTATTTAGTCATTTTTTTATTGGTGAAAAGCAATCACTTTTTGGGGGAAAGTGTAGCTGATATGAGAAAAATGTACAGATAGGCCTAAAAAAAAGTTTGACATGGGGTATGTTTTTCCTTACATATATCGCGTGGGTGGCACCCTTAGCCGAATAATGATCTTCGATATTCAAAATCAAGATATAGACTCAAGAAGCAACTCTGTCGAACAGCACTTAATGTATTCCAATCTACGCCAATCTCTAAAATAATATTCCAGTTATGATGATTAAATAAATACCTCTCAAAAAGTGTTAAAAGGAACAACTACCTTATCCTCCTTAACAGTGTTGCCAGGTTTTGCGAGAGAAACAAGCGGACAGGTCTATGAAAACAAGCCCAAAAGAAGCAACTATATAGTCCACATGAGGGCATTTACAAATAGCAGATCTACAAGCTCACAACGCGTTGCATCGCAACGCGTTGTGAGCTTGTAGATCTGCTATTTTCAAAAAGAATCTTGAAAACATTTTACATATTTTTTGAAACTTTTCACAACACAACACATTTCAACCAATCAATCAAAACAAGCCAAAAAAACGCAACCAAGCAACTTTACAGAAAAAAAACAAGCCTAACATCGCTTATGATAAGCAGACATGGCAACGCCGCTCCTTCAGTTTTGGCGGACTCCCCCGCCCCCCAACCCCCCCTATCGGCCAGAGGGGCGCAGTGCAGCGCTGGGACTGGCTCATTCGCAGCCATTTTCTCGTCCAACCAAACAGCCGTTTCGAGAAGGTAACCAACCAGGGCTTCATTGCAGGTTTGTGTCTGGCTCCGGCCAATGATTGCTAACCGATTCCTCTCGTTAGCTTCGAATGGAAATGTCCGTCTCTTGTCTGTTTTTTTTTTATTTGTTGTCTGTGAGTGAGTGAATGATGAGGGCTGCAGCTTAGATCAGGAAGTAATCGCCCTCGGGCCAGAGACTTATTAGGAAATGTTGAATTCGGCCCGAGCGCGAGGAGCTACATACAGCAATGTCCTCTGTTGTTCTTCTGGCACACAAAAGAACTGTAGGCCGAACAACGGCTTTTTGTCCGCTCGCGCGACGACCAGCGCGAGCGGACTTTTTATGCTTCCAGCGTTTAATGTACGCGACCAGGCGACTACACACCGTTTTGTGTACACAATGTACACAAAACGGTTTAATTGCAACAGGTACAAACAGCTGTGCAAACAACATCACGGAGGGGGGAAAATACACTAAATCCATTAGCCTGCATGCTAGCTAGCGCGAGCTTTAGCTACACTGCTACTAACACGGCTAATGTATATATATCTATAATTCACCGTGGCCGCGCGAGCCTTATCTTCGCAAATATATATTTATATATATATTTTTTTTTAAATTAAAGGTCAAATAAGCGTAAAAGGCCTGCGGCAGAGAGAAAGTGTTTTATGTCCTGCAGCTCTGCCCAACTGTCTAGATAAATGTTAGCATAGCATGTGCGCGGCTGCTTCATATCATTTATAATGCAATGTACACAGTGGTGTAAAAAACGTAACTAGGCACATCGCTCAAGTACAGTTTTGAGGTATTGTTTACTTTGAGTATTTCCAATTTTCTGTACTTTTACTTCTACTCCACTACATCCCAGAGGCTAATATTGTACTTTCAATTCACTACAATTATTTTATTTTCAGCCCTACATACATTTCGGCCATTTGAAAAAAGCTGAGCTTGCAGATCTGCTATTTTTCTTTATACGTTTACATTATACATTTGACGTTTACTTGTAACGGAGTATTTTTCTACATTGCAGTAATGATACTTTTACTCAAGTAAAAAATGTGAGCACTTTTTCCACCACTGGACCTTCAGTTGCACATATATAGGTCATTCAACTAAACTAAAACAATAGGTGATGGAAATATTTTCGATGTCAACTGACATTTTCATAATTGTTCATTAACATAAACTTAATCCTAGGAGGGAGAGCTGGAGAAATGACTCATGACGAGCTAAATTTAGCATCAACCATTGTATTATGCAATGCACACTTTAATCCAGAGTCAGACACCCAAGGGGTCCATAGAGCCAGTGGTGAAAAAAGTACTCAAATGTTTTACTTAAGTAAAAGTATCAATACTGCAATTTAGAAATACTCTGTTCAAAATTGACTTGAGTAAAAGTACAAAAGCATTTGTATCAAAATGTTCTTAGTTACTTTCCACCACTGCCATTGTATATTCCACAGCACCCCACATTGTTACTTTACACCACCTTACATTTATGTCATATTATTACGGTACATAGATATGTAAATATTTCCCTCTATTATACAGTATATATAGTATTATATTATACTGCATGTCATGAGGAAAATTTGAGAGAATAGCCGTTTCCATTATGACAGATTGAAAATAACTTTGTACTTGACGTTTAACCAGTTGAACCCCAGTATCCCCAGTATATTCTGGGAGGAACATTCGCCAAAAATAGCAGATCTACAAGCTCACAACGTGTCGTCGTGAGCTTGTAGATCGGCTATTTTTGGCAAAGAGATTTGGTGTAGATTGAAAAAGAATGCACCAAGTACAGTGCAATAGAGGGTCTAAGTGGTTAAAGGGATAGTTCACCCCAAAAATAACGTATTTTCTATCGATTAGTCACCCCATTCATGGAATTCATCGATATTTTTTAGTTTTTGTCACAAGTCAATAATTGGATGACCAGCGGTTTCCGGTAGGAGGACAAAGGAGACTGTGTCTCCTACCGGAACCACTGCCGTCATCAAATTATTGTCTTAGGAATGTGACAAAAACAAGAAAATATCCATGAATTTAAGTCTCCATGGGGTGACTAATCGATAGAAAAAAAAGTCATTTTGGGGGTGAACTATCCCTTTTAAACTGAAATGATATTGATAAATTCCAAATCAAATCCCCTGGACGGCACCCTATAGAGTACATACAAATAATAGACAAAACACATAAAATAAATTAAACAGTGTATTTGTGTATTTATTCAGATCCCCATTAGCTGTGCCCTAAAGCACAGCTAGTCTTCCTGGGGTCCACATATAGTAAAAACTAAAAATCATAAATAGAGGTTGGCCTTGCAGATTGCCTGTTTTCAGCATGCCATCATCAACTTTGTGTTTCAGATGGATGGGGACAGCTCTACAACTGATGCCTCCCAGCTGGGCATCACCGGAGAATACATGGCCCCTGCTCACTATGTACTCCAATCTCAAGAGGGTGAGACCCCAAGGAAACAAATGTTACACACACACAACTAAAAGTACAAAAGTATCGGCTACAAAATATACTAAAAAGTACCAAAAGTAAAAGTACTCAATGTGCAGGATGTCCCCATTTCACAAGTTCAAAATATATTTTAAAAAGATGGTATAAACAATGCGTCACATCGCATTGTGAGCTTGTAGATCTGCTATTTTCTAATGGCCGAAATATATATAGGCATAGGCGGCGGGTGAGCCTGACAATTGGGAAGGCTAGGAGATCTGGCTTAAGGCTGGGGGCGGTCGGCCGCGCGGGCGCCGAAATACTGCACGTGCGCGAAGCGTGGATTTAGTTAGTTTCTTTTTGTTTTTTGGTTACTTTATTTTGGTTTTAGGGTTAGGTTAGTGTTATGTTATTTAATTCTTATTTTTGCCTGATTTTATTATTATCAAAAAATTAACTAAATAGTGCTGCGCACATAAATTATATATAATTTGCACAATTCCCAGAATAACACTTGGGAAGGCTTAGCCTACCCTAGCCTTCATTACCCGCAGCCTATGTGTATAGGGCTGAAGTGGTTAGTGAGTTTTGTAATAATAATCAAAATCTACAAAGTAACTAAAGTTTTCATATGGAGTAAAAGTACAATGTTTTCCTCTGAGATGTAGTGGGTTAGAAGTAAAAGTATTGAAAATTGTAAATACTGAAAGAAAGTAGAAAATACCTCAACATTGTACTTAAGTAGAGTATTTGAGTACATGTACTTAGTTACTTTACACCACTGCACACAACCCACACTTTTGTTCTCCTCCTTTCTAAATGAGGTCTTTAGCTAATGTTTGTGTGTGTGTGTGTGTGTGTGTGTGTGTGTGTGTGTGTGTGTGTGTGTGTGTCTCAGATGATGGAGAGGAGAGCCTGAATGATCATGACGAAGGTGGAATTAAAGAGAACTTCAGGGAGCAGGATATTTATCTTCCCATTGCCAATGTGGCGCGTATCATGAAGAACGCCGTACCACAGACTGGAAAGGTATTTTGTGTGCGTATATTGTGCGTAAATACCTATATTATATTCTGTTAAGCAATGGTGTCACTTGCCGGGACAAGAACTGATCTTCAAGCTAACAATGTTTAGTGATGTAGACTGAAGATCATCTTGTTCTTTTTGGCAAGCGACAACGTTGTGCGATGTAGATGAATTGATCTTAACCCATTTAGACCGGGAACGCGTGTCATTCTGTGTCATTTTAAGATTTCTTTGGGCTATTTTAGATTTTTTTTGCAAATCTTTGAAGATATATTTTTTAAAGCAAACATTTGTAACTCAAATCTCTGCTTCTGGGTATTTTAAACAACAGTTGTTTTTTTAAACAAACAATATGTTGCTATAATATCAGTGGTCCTCAAACTTCTTTCATGTCAAGGACCACCCAAAATGATATGCATTTGGTCGCGGACTCCATCTCAAAATATGTTGTTCCAGGGACCCCCCAGAAGCAAAGATTTGAGTTACAAATGTTCACTTTAAAAAATATATATATTCAAAGATTTGCACAAATTTTCACGATTTTTCTAAAATAGCAGATCTACAAGCTCGTAGTGCGGCACTATGAGCTTGTATATCTGCTATTTTTGAATAGCCAAAGAAATCTAAAAATGACACACAGATGCTTTCCCGGTCTTCACTCATTCCCTGCCTAGAACGACTAAAACGACTCCATGCCTGCCTTTTTTAATTTGACCCAAAGACCAAGGAGATATGATTTTTCGAAGATCTAGACTCCCATCCACTTCCGTGTTAACTTAAAACTTAAAAATGCTGTATCTCGGCTCCTGAGTACTTTTTTTTTTTTCAATGAAAAATCTTGGCAGTGGGCAAACGCGGCCAGAAATAATTCTGGCAGTGAATGAGTTAATGGGTTAAAATCCACGACATAATTCCAACCGACATCCGATGTTTGTGTGGACGGAGCCGCGGTGTTAGTCAGATTAATTGAGCTATATTGGCAGACTACTGAGTGGGCGAGGTCTGGGGTTCAAAACTCAGAAGTTCAGAGTGCAACTTCTGACTAAGGCAGTATAAATCACTTTAGTCCTCTGAGTCAGACCTTTCTTCAGATCAGCAAACTCCCTGAAGTATGTAGCCGCCTTAAAGGATTAGTTCACCCAAACAATTACTTATTATTAATTACACACCCCATGAAGCCTTGAATTCGAGATAGTTTAGTTTTTTCGCATTCCTAAGCCAATAATTTGATGACCGGGTCATCGGTCAATATCTCCATGAATTCAAGGCTTCATGGGGTATGTAATTGATAGAAAATTTGGGTGAACTACTCCTTGTAGAGTGAGCGAGATGATGACGATTGTTGTTAAACACTTTCAACTTGGGCATGTAGGCAAACATTTTCAAAAATAGCTTCACAATGCATCGCAAAGAGCCACGTGATGAGCTTGTAGATTGTCTACTTTTTCCACCGTACAACTATGTATCAAATAAGGCTGAAGAGGTTAATCAGAATAATTTGATAAACGGAGTACATTAGTCATAGGACTTGGACAACCCTCATCTCATCCCCATGTTTTGCATGTGTGTCTCATATAGATAGCGAAAGATGCCAAGGAGTGTGTGCAGGAGTGTGTGAGCGAATTCATCAGTTTCATCACATCAGAGGCAAGTGAGCGCTGTCACCAAGAGAAGAGAAAGACCATCAACGGCGAGGACATCCTGTTTGCCATGTCCACGTTGGGCTTCGACATGTACGTGGAGCCACTCAAACTCTACCTGCAGAAGTTCAGAGAGGTGAGCTGCAAAACAAGTGTCCATCACAGCTCTATAAATAGTTACTTCAGGGCTGTGGGCCTCTGGCACATACTGAAAGTGACTAAGCCCTGTTTGCTTTTGTTTTTTTTACACTTAACCTCGGTGAGTGATGGTGCTTAAGTGTAAGTTGTCTAGATTGGAGCCAGACAGTTCCAAAATATTGTGGTTTTGTTAATTTATTGTGATGCGACCAAAATAGTCGAGTTCTAAGTGTGTTTCTGTAACTTAAAAGTGCCTCAAAATAGCCAGGTGGGTCATAGCCAGGTGGGGCATAAGCAATTATTAAAAGTTTTTATGGTGAGGTGAGTTAATTTTAGGTGACACATAGTCATAGCCCAGACATCCAAGAAGCAAAACATTTGTCACAGTGTTAATGCCTTCTATACTATATATAATATATATCCAATAGTTACACTCAGCACTGTGACACAGCGTGTCTATTTTTGGTGCACCTGCATATGAGTATAATTCAGACTTAACAGCAGTATTAATAACAGCCCATATATGGCTAAATACCAGGCCTATTAAAGCACCCATAACCATGTAACTTCTCCCATGTTTATGTACTGTACACTGTATACACGTTTATGTATATGCTGGTCTTTTCTAGGCCATGAAGGGGGAGAAGGGAATACCTGGCGTGTCAGTGGGAGAAAGCCTTGGGGAGGAGCTCACAGATGACAGCTTCAGTGAGTACAAAACAAATGATCTCGAATGCTGAAGTTTATTTGCACATCTCAATGCATCTCTCTAGATAGATAAACACCAATATATTCTGCTGCAATTATTTTACATTTAATGAATGAATGAATAGTTTATTTCGATACTCTTTGAACAATGCACAGTGAGACATTACAAAAAGCATTTTCTTTTAGCCTGATTGAAAAGGTATAGGCAGAAGCTTGTAGCTTATTAGCCTATCCTTTTTACATTTAGTTACTTTTTATCAAGAAAGTTCAGGTTTATGTCTTTACATTACATTTCTGTCATTTAGCAGATGCTTTTATCCAAAGTGACTTACAATAAGTGCATTCAACATACGAATAGGAATAGGAAAATTATCATGTCTTGACATTAACCTACACTTTAAAGGAAAGTCCTGGTTCAAAAAACATAAGTTCTTCATGGCACTGAAATGTATACATTGACTTTATAATCGTAAAATGGCTGCAGATATTAGTCAGCGAGGCCAATGTTGCCCCAAGTGTTATTTTTCATGATCTCTCTGCAATCTGCGGAGCCGGCCAAATATAGCAGATTAACTTGTTTGTTTCTTTTCCTCATTAGCAAATCCATTGCCAGCAGGAATCATTACAGCAGATGGTCAGCAGCAGAACGTAATGGTCTACACCACTTCATATCAATCGGTGAGGCCAACACGACAAGACACAACTTCACTACTTTAACCCATTAAGACCGGGAACGCGTCTCTGTGGCATTTTAAGATTTCTTTGGGCTATTCAAAAATAGCAGATCTACAAGCTCTTAGCGCGGCACCGAGTGCCACGCTATGAGCTTGTAGATCTGCTATTTTTGAAAAATCGTGATATATATTTTTTAAAGCGAACATTTGTAACTAAAATCTTTGCTTCTTGGGGATTCTATAAAAAAAAGTCTTCTAAATCCTAGTTTAAAAAAGAAAAAATTATGTTGCTATAATATCAGTGGTGCTCAATCTTTTTCATGTCAAGGACCTCCCAAAATGATATGTATTTGGCCGTGGACCCCCATCTGAGAATACTTTGTTCCAGGGACCCCCAGAAGCAAAGATTTGAGTTACAAATGTATATATATATATTCAAAGATTTGCACACATTTTCACATTTTTTCCCCCACTCGGTGCCGCGCTATGAGCTTGTATATCTGCTATTTTTGAATAGCCCAAAGAAATCTTAAAATGACAGATGCGTTCCCGGTCTTTATGGGTTAATCCATTTTAGAGCAGCAGCCTTTGGTTATAGTTGTACTGAACGAGATGGAGTCGAAAATGTTCTCATAATCATGGTTATATTTCTTATACAGTACATGATGTACATTATTTTTTCTTTTTACAGATTCCTGCAGTTCAGCAGATTCAGTTCTCATGACAAGGCCTTGCATCTGCCCCCGAGTACAACAGCGGCTGCACATGGCACTATCACCACGGGCCCAGTGGTCCCGGACCACCAGGTCTGACCCCTGCCGCAAGGGCGTAGGTTATCGAAAACGGACAAGGAGGGAGGGTGTATCGGGTGGGGAAGATGGCGATTACAGAAGCCCTCGTGTACAGTGAAATCACTACCTGGTTCATTAGAAAAGTGTAGTTTGTAGTTGTGAAGGTACCAAATGGTTTCAGAAACGCATCAAAGCCAGCTGGGAAAATTGAGGCTTTATTTTAAGGCTAGTCGTATTGCATAACTTAGTGGTCAGATTTTGTTTTCATTGCTGTTGTTTTTTTTTCTGATCTGTTCAATATGTGGTTTGGTTTTCTCTGTTTTTTTTAGGGGAAGGGATGGGGAACATGGGGAAGGGTGGTAATTTGAAGCATAATTTGGTTTTGCTTGAACCATCGGGAGAAACAGTGTTACTGTCGTACAACATCAAGCATCTCTTTTGTAAATTGAAAAGGAAAGAAAATAACGTGCTTTATTGTTATGTACAATTCTTTGAATAAAAATCAAAATTGATGTGTAAACCCTTCACCGCTTTGTTTTACATTCTGCAAAGTTGGCCCTCTTAAATTATTATACATTGATTAGGAGACTTGGGAGTCATCGTTCCTTGTTATTGGGAGTACTTTACTTGGTTGCCATCTTGTTGCTGTATTTGTCCATGTATGGTTGAACTGCCTCCCACACCTGTAGCAGAGAGTAGGCAGACAATGTCATTATGACATGATTTTGGACCAAACGGCCTTACTAAAATGTGTCAGGGATACTTGCCTTTTGCTCTTGGAGGAGAGTGTGAGCAGCCTCTATGTCAGGACTCATGCACCGATCATTATCCCAAGGGCTGGTGAGAGAAGTTGGTCAACAACGTGTTTAGCGCTGCGAGTCACTCGTTACATGATTCAAATCAAATGCTTCAAAAATTGCAGATATACAAGCTCATAACACGGCACAGAGTGCCGCGCCATGAGCTTGTAGATCTGCTATTTTTGAAAAATCTTGAACATTTGTGCAAATTGAATATATATTCTACAAATGTCTTCTAAATCCTAACAGTTTTTATTATATGTTGCTATATCAGTGGTGCCCCCAAAATGATATTTATTTGGCCGTGGACCCCCATCTCAAAATAGAAGCCCCCCAGAAGCACAACTCTGAGTAAAAAATGTTCGGTTTAAAAAAAAAAAAAAATCTATATATATATATTCAAAGATTTGCACACCTCTTCAAGATTTTTCAAAAATAGCAGATCTACAAGCTCGTAGTGCGGCACTCGGTGCCGCGCTATGAGCTTGTATATCTGCTATTTTTTTAATAGCCAAAGTAATCTAAAATGAAAGATGCGTTCCCGGTCTTAAAGGGTTACAAAATGGATGGGTTTCCTGCCCAAGATTCTTAGCGTAGTGTTTGTTTTCCATCAATGCGCAGCTCTTACCTGACCACAGAACGCAGCAGGTCGTAGACCTTCTCCAGAGGATCAGTGGTCCTCAGAGGACGGAGGAACTCCAAGGCCTGACAGGAGGCAAGCAACTCAATAGCCAGCACTGTAGACGAGATATCAAGAGACATCTCACTCAACCACTTTCAACCTAGTCTTGTAAGACAACAGCCAAGTTTCACTCATTCGCTTTCAAGCTAACACCCCTATTTTGGGCACGTAATGACCTAATCCATGAAACCTCTGTATGACCCCTGCATATATCCCAATAACTGCCCGACAGATTGACTTCAAACTTGGCATATTGCCGAGGGACTGCAGTGCCGAGTTGGAAAGTTAGGTCAGATCAGCGGTTGTCCAGAAATATAAATCCACAAATCTCTCCTTCTGTCTGTCCCTTTTCTGCCCATATATGAAGATCTGCCTGTAATTTTCCCCTTTACAGTATGTCCATCAATATATAGACTCATAGACTGGCTTCCAAGTACTATGGTAATGGGTCATTAGCCATAGTGGTTAAATTTACACCATCACACCAAACACCATGTCATAAAATGACATGGAGCTATCCAGTCTACCCACTACCATACTTATTTAATCAAAAACTACTGACGTGTTGTTTACATACACACTACACAAGCATAACTGGAAGACAGACAAACCCATAGATAGACACAGTACAGACATTCTGTGCAATGTTTTGAGGAGATATTCAGTGTGTCCTCCACAGACCCGCAGCCAGACACAGATACAGACATTGGTGGATTTTCGGTTCTGGGCAACCATTGGTCCATCCAAATTCTCAATCGGCACAAACCATCCTCGGGTCATCATAGGCGACACACGTTTCAAGTCGATTGGTCGGACTGTGCCCAAGTTATGCCTGGTACACACACACACACACACACACACACACACACACACACACACACAGGCTTCTGGAATGTAGTTATATGCACCATTTACATATTGAGTAGAGCGCAAATTACAGTACCTTGCTCTACATGCTCCACTACTCTCAGAGCTTTCCTAGCAGCCCAGCCACCCATAGACACGTGGTCTTCTGTCGCTGCACTGGTAGATAGGGAATCAACTGAGGATGGGTGGCATAGGGTCTTGCTCTCAGACACTACACAGGGAAGACACAAAAGCCTCTGTTTACAGAACATACTCCCTCAAAATTCGCTCCCTTGATAATTAGTAGGTGCCTGCAGCATGAGACACTGTCGATTATGGAAATGACCTCTTCTTCACAGGACTGAAAGGCCCAGGTAAGGTCACCTGAATGCCAGTGGTGAAAAAAGTACTCACATTATCTACTTAAGTCAAAAAAATGATACTGCAAAGTAGAAATACTCTGTTACAAGTAAAAGTCCGGAATTCAAAATATACTTGACAAATGTATTGGTAACAAAATGTACTTAAAGTACCAAAAGTAAAAGTACTCATTATGCATAGTGTCCCATTTCAAAAGTTCAATATGTATACAAATCTTTTGAGAATAGCAGCTCTACAAGCTCGCGCTGTGAGCTTGTAGATCGGCTATTTTCAAATAGCTGAAGTATGCTAAAGGGGTTAATGCATGTTTTGTTTTTTCACAATTGGGTCACTACCGAAACGAAAGTTTGTCACTACCGAAACGAAAGTTAAATACGAAAAAATCACTAACGGTGCGTTTTAACAGCGGGTGACTCTCGGGCGATGCCGGGCAACATCGCCCAAAAGATAATGAAAGAATATGAGAGCTGGCGATCGGGCGAAGTGGGCGGGGGGGCGATGAAAGATGGATTTTCTTTATCTTTTTGGACGATGTCGCCCAGTATCGCCCGCTGTTAAAACGCACCGTAAGTGTGGAGGCCAAAATCGTCCCCCCAAAAACCTGTTAGGAGTACGTTTCAGGCAATTTAGAGTTGATTGGTAGTACTTTGTAGTGACTTTTTTTGGTCCCTAACATTCATCGAGCTCTGGACTTAGTAAATTTATTTTTTCACCATTGGGTCACTACCGAAACGAAAGTTTGTCACTACCGAAACGAAAGTTAAATCCGAAATAATCACTAAGTGTGGAGGCCAAAATCGTCCCCCCAAAAACCTGTTAGGAGTACGTTTCACGCAATTTAGAGTTGATTGGTAGTACTTTGTCGTGACTTTTTTTGGTCCCTAACATTCATCGAGCTCTGGACTTAGTACATTTATTTTTTAACCATTGGGTCACTACCGAAACGAAAGTTTGTCACTACCGAAACGAAAGTTAAATCCGAGAGGCCAAAATCGTCCCCCCAAAAACCTGTTAGGAGGACATTTCAGGCAATTTAGAGATGATTGGTAGTACTTTGTAGTGGAGTAATTTTTTTTTCACCATTGTGTCACTACCGAAACGTTTTTTTGTCACTACCGAAACGAAAGTTAAATCCGAAAAAATCACTAAGTGTGGAGGCCAAAATCGTCCCCCCAAAAACCTGTTAGGAGTACGTTTCAGGCAATTTAGAGTTGATTGGTAGTACTTTGTAGTGGAGTAATTTTTCTTCACCATTGTGTCACTACCGAAACGTTTTTGGATCACTACCGAAACGAAATTAAATCCGAAAAAATCACTAACTGTGGAGGCCAAAATCGTCCCCCCAAAAACCTGCTAGGAGTACGTTTCAGGCAATTTAGAGTTGATTGGTAGTACTTTGTAGTGGAGTCATTTTTTTCACCATTGTTTCACTACCGAAACGTTTTTGTGTCACTAGTACCGAAACGAAAGTTAAATCCGAAAAAATCTATAAGTGTGGAGGCCAAAATCGTCCCCCCAAAAACCTGTTAGGAGTACGTTTCAGGCAATTTAGAGTTGATTGGTAGTACTTTGTAGTGGAGTAATTGTTTTTTTTTCACCATTGTGTCACTACCGAAACGTTTTTGTGTCACTACCGAAACGAAAGTTAAATCCGAAAAGATCACTAAGTGTGGAGGCCAAAATCGTCCCCCCAAAAACCTGTTAGGAGTACGTTTCAGGCAATTTAGAGTTGATTGGTAGTACTTTGTAGTGGAGTAATTTTTTTTCACCATTGTGTCACTACCGAAACGTTTTTGTGTCACTAGTACCGAAACGAAAGTTAAATCCGAAAAAATCACTAAGTGTGGAGGTCAAAATCGTCCCCCCAAAAACCTGTTAGGAGTACGTTTCAGGCAATTTAGAGTTAATTTGTAGTACTTTGTAGTGGAGTAATTTTTTTTTCACCATTGTGTCACTACCGATACGTTTTTGTGTCACTACCGAAACGAAAGTTAAATCCGAAAAATTCACTAAGTGTAGAGGCCAAAATCGTCCCCCCAAAAACCTGTTAGGAGTACGTTTCAGGCAATTTAGAGTTGATTGGTAGTACTTTGTAGTGGAGTAATTTTTTTTCACCATTGTGTCACTACCGAAACGTTTTTGTGTCACTACCGAAACGAAAGTTAAATCCGAAAAAATCACGAAGTGTGGAGGCCAAAATCGTCCGCCCAAAAACCTGTTAGGAGTACGTTTAAGGTAATTTAGAGTTGATTGGTAGTACTTTGTAGCGGAGTAATTGTTTTTTTTTCACCTTTGTGTCACTACCGAAACGTTTTTGTGTCACTACCGAAACGAAAGTTAAATCCGAAAAAATCAATTAGTGTGGAGGCCAAAATCGTCCCCCCAAAAACCTGTTAGGAGTACGTTTCAGGCAATTTAGAGTTAATTGGTAGTACTTTGTAGTGGAGTAATTTATTTTTTCACCATTGTGTCACTACCGAAACGTTTTTGTGTCACTACCGAAACGAAAGTTAAATCCGAAAAAATCACTAATGTGGAGGCCAAAATCGTCCCCCCAAAAACCTGTTAGGAGTACGTTTCAGGCAATTTAGAGTTGATTGGTAGTACTTTGTAGTGGAGTAATTCTTTTTTTTTCACCTTTGTGTCACTACCGAAACGTTTTTGTGTCACTACCGAAACGAAAGTTAAATCCGAAAAAATCACTAAGTGTGGAGGCCAAAATCGTCCCCCCAAAAACCTGTTAGGAGTACGTTTCAGGCAATTTAGAGTTGATTGGTAGTACTTTGGAGTGACTTTTTTTGGTCCCTAACATTCATCGAGCTCTGGACTTAGTACATTTATTTTTTCACCATTGGGTCACTACCGAAACGAAAGTTAAATCCAAAAAAATCACTAAGTGTGGAGGCCAAAATCGTCCACCCAAAAACCTGTTAGGAGTACGTTTCAGGCAATTTAGAGTTGATTGGTAGTACTTTGTAGTGACTTTTTTTGGTCCCTAACATTCATCGAGCTCTGGACTTAGTAAATGTATTTTTTCACCATTGGGTCACTACCGAAACGAAAGTTTGTCACTACCGAAACGAAAGTTAAATCCGAAAAAGTGTGTGGAGGCCAAAATCGTCCCCCAAAAAACCTGTTCGGAGTACGTTTCAGGCAATTTAGAGTTTATAATCAAAATTGACAAAGTAACTAGTAACTAAAGTTTTCAAATGATTGTAGTGGAGTAAAAGTACAATATTTATACCTGAGATGTAGTGGAGTATAAGTAAAAGTATTGAAAATTGGAAATACTCCAGTAAAGTAAAAAAAATAGATCTTCTAAAGATCTTGAAAATGTTTTGAGTTTAACGAACATTCTAACATCATACGAGGGTCTCTGGCAACACAATATTATCAGGTTGTCTGTCTGATTTACGCTCCCATCGTACAACGGTGTATAGGCCTACATTGATTTATATGTCATGGTAGATTCATGCTGGGACACAGCGCCTTTTCATGCTGGGAAAAAAGTAATGAAAAATATGAATGGCTCCAATCAGAGAGCTTCTGAGCCTAATGTTAAAGTCCATTCCTGGAGTAGCCCCTAAACCATTAACCTTTTAACCTTTTTATTACGGTGTCTTCTCCATCTCTTGTAAATTACAAACATTTACAAAAAAAAATCATCATCATTTGTTTTTACGTCTAGACTTTGTCTTATAGATCTGCTATTTTCAAATGGCCGAAATGTATATCGGGCTGAGGTGGGTAATGTATGTTTTGTAATAATAATCAAAATCTCCAAAGTAACTAGTTCATAAAGCTATCAAATAATTGTAGTGAAGTAAAAGTACAATATTTGCCTCCTGAGATGTAGTGGAGTAGAAGTAAAAGTACTGAAAATGGGAAAAACTACTAGTAAAGTAAAAAATAGCCAACCTCAAAACTGTACTTAAAGGACGACTTCACCGATTTTCAACCTATCTTCATATAATTGCTCCTCACTAATGTTCATTATAAAATGGTAACTTTTTTTTCTACTTGGTCTGTGTCTCAGAGGAGAGCTGTGGACAGTTCAGAAACCCGTCTACCAGTGACATCATCGTTAGGCAGGATTTTTTTTCCCAACAAGATTTCAATTTTTGTATTTAGATTGTTTTAACGCGAGAACAATGGCTTCCATTATTGCATTGCAACATTCCGGGAATACAAAGCCTGCAGTTTCTATTAGCTTGGATTCCCCATCGATGATGTCACTGGTAGACGGGTTTCTGAACTGTCCACAGCCCTCCTCTGAGACACAGAGTGAGTAGAAGATTTTACCATTTTATCATGAGCATTAGTGAGGACCAATTATATGAAGACAGGTTGAAAATGGGTGAAGTCGTCATTTAAGTAAAGTACTAAAGTAAACTTAGTTGCTTAAACACCACTGTCTCTGCATACCTAAGGCAGCAGCAGTGCAGTGGGCGATCATGAAGCCTGAGTTGAAACCTCCGTCTGCGACCAGGAAGGCAGGAAGCCCACTGAGGGATGGATTGACCAGCCTCTCAATCCTCCTCTCACTGATACTGGACAGCTCGTGGATTCCTATGGCCAGGTAGTCTAGTACCTGGAGGGAATTACACAAACCAAAAACCAAAAAACACAATGTTCTATGATCACTGACATGGATGGATGACATGACACAGATGCTTTCCCTGTTTTAATGGGTTGAACTAAAGAAACTATTTCCCAGAGCATTTATAATGGTTAAGGTTAGTAATATACTATTTCATATGGTAGCATTGAAAGTAATTCTGTTAGGCACATTAATGTGACAAATAAGACAATATGGCTCCAACAATATTAATAGTAATAGCAGTAGCACTTTACAATAATGACCCGTTATAAAGCATTTATAAACGTTTATAAGTAGTTTGTAGACTATTAACAAATCATTAACAACCTGTTTGTTGACATTCGTAAATGATTACTAAAACCTTTATAACTACAGTTACAAATCATTTGTAAAGTATTAGTAAGTAGTGAACTATTCATGAATAAGCCATGTATATACATCTGTAAAAGATTATTAAATCATTTGTAACGACCCATTCTAAAGCATTTATAAACGTTTATAAGCAGTTTGTAGACTATTAACAAATCATTAACAACCTGTTTATTGACATTCGTAAATGATTACTAAAACCTTTATAACTACGGTTACAAATCATCTATAAAGGTATTAGTAACTATTCATGAATAAGCCATGTATAATACATCTGTAAATGATTATTAAATCATTTGTAACTGATGTTACATAATATATACAAGCTATTGGTAGCTTGTTCATGTTTAACATATGCTTTGTTATGTTATTATGTGCCCTATAGTAAAGTGAAGACAGTTCATCATTTACAACTGTCTGTTAATGTGTTTGTTCATGTTTAACATGCTTTGTAAAACATTCCTAAAATATCTATAAATCCTTTGTACATGTTATTATGTGCCCTACAGTAAAGTGAAGACAGTTCATCATTTATGACTGTCTGTTAATGTGGACTTTCTCCTTACCTGTTGCAAACTACCTGGCTTTCATGAATGCAGACACCAAACAATTACTAGAATTATCATTCATGTTAAGCAAATGATGCGTAAGACATTCGTAAAGAGTATGTAAACCATTTGTGGTGTTAGGGACCAAAAAAGTCACTACAAAGTACTACCAATCAACTCTAAATTGCCTGAAACGTACTCCTAACAGGTTTTTGGGGGGACGATTTTGGCCTCCACACTTAGTGATTATTTCGGATTTAACTTTCGTTTCGGTGGTGACCAACTTTCGTTTCGGTAGTTTGATTACAAAATGTAAGTTGTGTAAAAAATAATCTGACTATACTAAGTTGTTATTTGTTTGTTTAAGTCAGGCTATACTCTACTCAGAGTCATAAGTTTACAAAATGTACTAAAGTACAGTGAACGTCTGTGCGGTTTGTCTTCATCACTGAAAATAACGTACATGTAAACTGATGTCATGTGCAGTTGGGGTGAAGAAACACAACCATTTCACTCCTAATAATACCTATTTGATTTGACATCCTGACTTGCTGCTGTAGCTGAGGCTTGAACCTGTTACCTGCGGCTCACTAGTCAGTGACTCTATCCATTCACCTACAGCTGTTTCCTTGGAATCTGCGGTTCTGAAACGTTTTGTTGTCAACCCCCCAAATTGACATGTATTTGGGCAGTGGACCCCAATGTGAAAAGATGTAGTGTCAGGGCCCCCCATGAAAAAGATTTATATTTATGCTGTAACACATTTTTTTTAAAGTTATTTGTCTTGTTTGTTGTTCAAGTCAAAGCACCAGGAAGGCTGTACTTGTCAGCCATCTGTTAGCTCAATGGGTTGAGACGCAGTATTCATGATCCAGAGGCCATGAGTTCAAATCCCATTGATGTCTTTCCTATGATTCTTTCCTTTGCAGACTGGCTTCCAGAAGATCAAGTGAAAACTACCAGGAAGGCTATATTTGTCATCCAACTGTTAGCTCAATGGGTTGAGACGCAGTATACATGATCCAGAGGCCATGAGTTCAAATCCCATTGATGTCTTTCCTTTGCAGACTGGCTTCCAGAAGATCAACTGAAAACTACCAGGAAGGCTGTACTTGTCAGCCATCTGTTAGCTCAATGGGTTGAGACGCAGTATTCATGATCCAGAGGCCATGAGTTCAAATCCCATTGATGTCTTTCCTATGATTCTTTCCTTTGCAGACTGGCTTCCAGAAGATCAACTGAAAACTACCAGGAAGGCTGTACTTGTCAGCCATCTGTTAACTCAATGGGTTGAGACGCAGTATACATGATCCAGAGGCCATGAGTTCAAATTCTAGACTTCTAGAAAAACAAGTTAAAACCACCAGAAAACCTGTAACTCTCAGCCAACAGCATAGCTCAACTGGTAGAGCGTCTGTCCAATAACATGACTTGCCTTGACTTGAGAGGGTTCGATTCCCACTCGAGTGAAATGTCCCCGGTAACTTGGGGCAACGGATAAATTGACTGATATCCTTAGTGATGCTTCCCTTTGCAGACTAACTTCTAGAAAAACAAGTTAAAACCACCAGGAAACCTGTAACTCTCAGCCAACAGCATAGCTCAACTGGTAGAGCGTCTGTCCAATAACATGACTTGACTTGACTTGAGTGGGTTCGATTCCCACTCGAGTCAAGTGTCCCCGGTAACTTGGGGCAACGGATAAATTCACTGATATCCTTAGTGATGCTTCCCTTTGCAGACTAACTTCTAGAAAAACAAGTTAAAACCACCAGGAAACCTGTAACTCTCAGCCTACAGCATAGCTCAACTGGTAGAGCGTCTGTCCAATGACTTGACTTGACTTGAGTGGGTTCGATTCCCACTTGAGTCAAGTGTCCCCGGTATCTTGGGGCAACGGATAAATTGACTGATATCCTTAGTGATGCTTCCCTTTGCAGACTAACTTCTAGAAAACAAGTTAAAACCACCAGGAAACCTGTAACTCTCAGCCAACAGCATAGCTCGACTGGTAGAGCGTCTGTCCAATAACATGACTTGACTTGAGTGGGTTCTAACTTGTTTTAACTTGTTTTTCTAGAAGTTAGTCTGCAAAGGGAAGCATCACTAAGGATATCAGTGAATTTATCCGTTGCCCCAAGTTACCGGGGACACTTGACTCGAGTGGGAATCGAACCCACTCAAGTCAAGTCAAGTCATGTTATTGGACAGACGCTCTACCAGTTGAGCTATGCTGTTGGCTGAGAGTTACAGGTTTCCTGGTGGTTTTAACTTGTTTTTCTAGAAGTTAGTCTGCAAAGGGAAGCATCACTAAGGATATCAGTCAATTTATCCGTTGCCCCAAGTTACCGGGGACATTTCACTCGAGTGGGAATCGAACCCTCTCAAGTCAAGGCAAGTCATGTTATTGGACAGACGCTCTACCAGTTGAGCTATGCTGTTGGCTGAGAGTTACAGGTTTTCTGGTGGTTTTAACTTGTTTTTCTAGAAGTCTAGAATTTGAACTCATGGCCTCTGGATCATGTATACTGCGTCTCAACCCATTGAGTTAACAGATGGCTGACAAGTACAGCCTTCCTGGTAGTTTTCAGTTGATCTTCTGGAAGCCAGTCTGCAAAGGAAAGAATCATAGGAAAGACATCAATGGGATTTGAACTCATGGCCTCTGGATCATGAATACTGCGTCTCAACCCATTGAGCTAACAGATGGCTGACAAGTACAGCCTTCCTGGTAGTTTTCAGTTGATCTTCTGGAAGCCAGTCTGCAAAGGAAAGACATCAATGGGATTTGAACTCATGGCCTCTGGATCATGTATACTGCGTCTCAACCCATTGAGCTAACAGTTGGATGACAAATATAGCCTTCCTGGTAGTTTTCACTTGATCTTCTGGAAGCCAGTCTGCAAAGGAAAGAATCATAGGAAAGACATCAATGGGATTTGAACTCATGGCCTCTGGATCATGAATACTGCGTCTCAACCCATTGAGCTAACAGATGGCTGACAAGTACAGCCTTCCTGGTGCTTTGACTTGAACAACAAACAAGACAAATAACTTTAAAAAAAATGTGTTACAGCATAAATATAAATCTTTTTCATGGGGGGCCCTGACACTACATCTTTTCACATTGGGGTCCACTGCCCAAATACATGTCAATTTGGGGGGTTGACAACAAAACGTTTCAGAACCGCAGATTCCAAGGAAACAGCTGTAGGTGAATGGATAGAGTCACTGACTAGTGAGCCGCAGGTAACAGGTTCAAGCCTCAGCTACAGCAGCAAGTCAGGATGTCAAATCAAATAGGTATTATTAGGAGTGAAATGGTTGTGTTTCTTCACCCCAACTGCACATGACATCAGTTTACATGTACGTTATTTTCAGTGATGAAGACAAACCGCACAGACGTTCACTGTACTTTAGTACATTTTGTAAACTTATGACTCTGAGTAGAGTATAGCCTGACTTAAACAAACAAATAACAACTTAGTATAGTCAGATTATTTTTTACACAACTTACATTTTGTAATCAAACTACCGAAACGAAAGTTGGTCACCACCGAAACGAAAGTTAAATCCGAAATAATCACTAAGTGTGGAGGCCAAAATCGTCCCCCCAAAAACCTGTTAGGAGTACGTTTCAGGCAATTTAGAGTTGATTGGTAGTACTTTGTAGTGACTTTTTTGGTCCCTAACACCACAAATGGTTTACATACTCTTTACGAATGTCTTACGCATCATTTGCTTAACATGAATGATAATTCTAGTAATTGTTTGGTGTCTGCATTCATGAAAGCCAGGTAGTTTGCAACAGGTAAGGAGAAAGTCCACATTAACAGACAGTCATAAATGATGAACTGTCTTCACTTTACTGTAGGGCACATAATAACATGTACAAAGGATTTATAGATATTTTAGGAATGTTTTACAAAGCATGTTAAACATGAACAAACACATTAACAGACAGTTGTAAATGATGAACTGTCTTCACTTTACTATAGGGCACATAATAACATGTACTAAGGATTTATAGATACTTTAGGAATGTTTAACAAAGCATATGTTAAACATGAACAAGCTACCAATAGCTTGTATATATTATGTAACATCAGTTACAAATGATTCAATAATCATTTACAGATGTATTATACATGGCTTATTCATGAATAGTTACTAATACCTTTATAGATGATTTGTAACCGTAGTTATAAAGGTTTTAGTAATCATTTACGAATGTCAATAAACAGGTTGTTAATGATTTGTTAATAGTCTACAAACTGCTTATAAACGTTTATAAATGCTTTAGAATGGGTCGTTACAAATGATTTAATAATCTTTTACAGATGTATATAAATGGCTTATTCATGAATAGTTCACTACTTACTAATACTTTACAAATGATTTGTAACTGTAGTTATAAAGGTTTTAGTAATCATTTACGAATGTCAACAAACAGGTTGTTAATGATTTGTTAATAGTCTACAAACTACTTATAAACGTTTATAAATGCTTTATAACGGGTCATTATTGTAAAGTGCTACCGTAATAGCAGTAATAGCAATAGTAATATCTAACTATTATAGGCTAGCCTACAGTATGTGTCTTCTTATGCCTATAACACCAAACCACTGGAGATAAAGAAGTCAGTATTTGTTCCATCTGTGTGGTGCCTTCACCTTGGCTGGATACTCGCCATGGAAATTCCCACCAGAAATGGTCTCTCCACTGTCTGCAAACACCAGCTGGAGACTAATTAAGGATTCATAATGGAACTTTTTTAGTTTGGGGTCATTTTGAGTGTGGTCTGCACTGGTGGAAGAAGCGCTCAGATGTTTTACTTATAAGTAAAAGTAGCAATACCACAATATAAAAATACTCTGTTACAAGTTAAGGCCTGTGTTCAAAATGTTACTTGAGTAAAAGTACAAAAGTATTGGCATCAAAATATACTTAAAGTACCAAAAGTAAAAATACTAAAATGTTTGAAAATAGCAGATTTACAAGCTCACAACGCCATCAAATAGCCTAAGTATAAAATAGGGCTAAAGTGTTTAATGTATGTTTTATAATACAAGAATTTGTATCTGCAAAGTAACTAGTAACTAAAGTTTTCTAATTATTAGTAAAAGTACAATATTTGCCTTTGAGCAGTAGTGGAGTAGAAGTAAAAGTATCAACAATTGGAAATACTACAGTAAAGTAGAAAATACCTCAAAATTAGTCAAAAGAAGACCTCAAAATTATCAAAAAGTACATTACTTAACTTTTTAAGGTTACTTTACACCACTGGTGGTTTGCCAAACATTGCCCCCTGGTGGGAGAACATTTGTGTTACCAGTTAATCAGCCCTACCACACTATTGCCATTCCCTATCAGCCTTTAGGGAGACAAACACTAGATGGATACTGGGTTGTCAGTGGCACTGTTCAATTCTGTGGAGATCACCTTCTGGACGAAGGCTATGGTGTCTTTCACCACTCCGTGCACCTTGGACAGGGAGAAACGTTTTAACAGTTCATACAAAGATGACAACATTCTACGCAGTGGAATGTTACCCCCCCCCCCCCCCCCCCCCTATTTATTTTTCTTCTCTTGTACATTTTTTTCACTCTTCATACCAGTAACCTGTAAGCTGATTGTATGACATTCTGTATAGTAGTTGTGTATATCTGTCTGTCTCTTATGTCATCATGATTTGTGTGCATGGGGATCTCATCTTAAACAAGCTCAGTGCTTAATGAGTCTCCCAGTTTAGTAGACCTTGTATTGTGAATCTTTTGTACTTCCATGTACTGATGTTCTCATGTCTTACTAAATAAAGTACATCAATCAATCAATGGCGTCAGTTCAGCAAAAGCTAAGGTATGGCAAGGTTATAGGGTTGCCAACTCCCAGAGATTAAAATAAGGGACACCTATCCTGGGTGTGCGGCCGAAAACGTTTTTGAGGGTCAAAACCCCCGAAATGCATAGAAAACTATGCATTTCACCTATAACACAATACAAACACAATGGTCTTACACCTGCTTTAGGCTACTATTCATGATATATATATATTTTTCTTCTGGAGCCAAGGTATGGCATCTGCCATACCCAATTGACGCCCCTGATTCTGCGGCATAGTGGAAGCCTTCATACCCCATTTTGTTGATTGATTGATTGATTGATGTACTTTATTTAGTAAGACATGAGAACAGTACATGACAGTACATAACAGTACATGGAAGTACAAATTCGCAATACAAGGTCTACTAAACTGGATAGCTCATTAAGCACTTAGCTTGTTTAAGATGAGATCCCCAAGCACACAAATCATGATGACATATAAGAGACAGACAGATATACACACTACTATACAGAATGTCATACAATCAGTTTACAGGTTACTGGTATGAAGAGTGAAAAATATGTACAAAAGAAGAAAGAGAGAGGGGGGGGGGGGGTAGGTTAGGTTAGGACATGGGGTAGGTTAGGACTTGGACAGGCGCCATTTTTGAATTGCAGCCTCCTGAAGGTGTATCTTTAGGGCATTTATGAAAGTGAGTAGGGTTTTACACTCCTTTACTCCTTTTGGTAGGGCATTCCACATTTTTGACGAATAGCATGAGAACGAGTTCATTCCCTTTGTTGTGCCAAATCTGGGTTGAACATGATTTGTGGAGCTGCCTCTGGTGTTATGAAAAGTGTGTGTTCCCATACCGGGAGTCGAACTCGGGCCGCCTGGGTGAAAACCAGGAATCCTAACCGCTAGACCATATGGGAAGATCATTTAACAGCAACTGCACATTTGAAGACATTAGAAGTAAAGCCATTCTTAATAGTTTCTGCGCTAAACCACTGGTTGTGGGATCCGGGGACCCCCAGGGGTCCTTGAGGTGATTCCAGGGGGTCCCCAGGGAAAGGATTGATATCTAGGAGCCAAATGGTCCATTTTTTGTTAGCAGACCCTTATGGGTCCATTAGTTGGGAACCAAATTTGGTTCCATTTGTACACTCTTAAATGTAAAATATAAAAACACAAAAACATTATGATTTTACAGTGTAGATTGTGGTCCGAGAGATACCAATCGTATCACTAAAAGCTGAGAAAAGGTGTGTTAACAAAGGTCTTGGGTTGTGCCAAGATAGTGTACAAAAAGCATACACGTATACTCAACTCATCATACCTGAGGGATACAGCGCAGGGTGTATGCATCCTGGACACGATCGCATGATCTATGGCTCTCTGGGAGGAGAGGAAATACATAGCAGGAGGAAATCAATGGCAGGAAATGGCAGAGCGGCGAATGAAGTCACTCCTAAACGGGTCTAGATATATGCCCCCATAGGATAAAAGGTGTGTGTGTGTGTGTGTGTGTGTGTGTGTGTGCGTGTGTGTGCGCGCGTGCGTGTGCGCGTGCGCGTGCGCGTGCGCGTGTGCGTGTGTGTCAGTGGTGTAAAGTAACTAAGTACTGTACTTAAGTACAATTTTGAGTTACTTTTACTTTACTGGAGTATTTCCAATTGTCTATAATTTTACTTCTGCTCCACTACATCTCGGAGGCAAATATTGTACTTTTACTCCACTACAATTATTTGAAAACTTTAGTTACTTGTTACTTTGCAGATATAAATGATTACATTATAAAACGTACGTTAACCCCTTTAGCCTTATTTTATATCTATTTGAAAACCTGCGACGCGTTGTGAGCTTGTAGATCTGCTATTTTCAAACATTTTAGTGCTTTTAATTTTGGTACTTTAAGTACATTTTGATTCCAATAATTTTGTACATTTATTCAAGTACATTTTGGATTCCGGACTTTTACTTGTAACGGAGTACTTCTACATTGCAGTTTTGATACTTTTACTTAAGTAAAACATTTGAGTACTTTCTCCACCACTGCTGTGTGTGTGTGTGTGTGTGTGTGTGTGTGTGTGTGTGTGTGTGTGTGTGTGTGTGTGTGTGTGTGTGTGTGTGTGTGTGTGTGTGTGTGTGTGTGTGTGTGTGTGTGTGTGTGTGTGTGTGTGTGTGTGTGTGTACCTGAGATTTGGGAGGGGAAAACCTCAGAATCTAGGAGAGAACACATCCTCTCTGCTACCTCCATCTGACCTGGGTGTGGTCTCACTGCATGTACAGCTGACAGAACAATACAACACATAACAATGCAACAAACATCACTTTATGTATGGAGTAACTAACAAGTTATTTTCATTATCCACTGATCTTGTCCATTATTTTCTCAATTAATCATTTACATAGCTTGAGGAACCGAATATAACGTGGCGCCACTTTTCCATTGAACACAATGGACACGGCCGCCATGTATGTTCTATCTGTCGCCCTATTACTTTGAATGGTGTCCACGTTACCTATAGTCAATCAAATGTGGAAAAAAGAATAATGGCAAATGCCCAAGTATTTTCACTTGATGAATGACAAACAATAAATCAGTTATAAAAATGAAAATCAATCAAGTTACTGCCGATCAACTAATTGATTGACTAATTATTTCAGCACTCATTATACAACTCTCCAGCATGTGCGTGTATTTACACGTGTGTGTGTGTGTGTGTGTGTGTGTGTGTGTGTGTGTGTGTGTGTGTGTGTGTGTGTGTGTGTGTGTGTGTGTGTGTGTGTGTGTGTGTGTGTGTGTGTGTGTGTGTGTGTGTGTGTGTGTGTGTGCGCGTGTGCGTGTGTGCGTGCGCGTGTGTGTGCGTGTGTGTGCATACCACTATGGAAAGCCTTAGTTGTGCCCTTGAGGGCCTCCACAGTGAGGGCAGCGATGATGTCAGCTTGTCTGGCCACGGCCACAGCTCTCTCCACGGCCTCCGCGCCGAGAGACGTCATCATCTGAGTGCCGTTGGTCAACCCGAGCCCCTAATCAATGATCAATCATAATAAGAATTTCTCTAATGATGATAATTCAATGTACATTGTAGACTTATTTCCATCGTTGCTGCCGGTAAAAGGAGGATTGATTGAGCGTTGACCATAGACAGTATAAAAGAGAGTGACCCCAGACTTTACAGACCGTAAATGAATCCTATTTTTCAACGATTTCAAATCCGCCATCTTTAATATATACCAAAAAGCAACCGGAAATCAATCGCTAAATGAATGCTATTGGTTGGGTAGCTTGTCAATCAAGAGCGGGGGCAGGGAATGAATGCTATTGGTTGTGTAGCTTGTCAATCAAATCATCCCGCCCCTCCTAGAGAGCATACCCTACTTTATCATCAATTTTAAAATAAATGGGACCATAATTTACCAAAACGCATATCATGATGATTGAAAGAAGACTTTAAACTATAGCGACTGGAAGCATATAGTATTAATGACAATGTTTATTAAGGCAATAAAATCAAGTCTAAAGTTTGTCAAAAACCCATCCACTTGAGTGGAGAAATCTTTTTTTCGGACACCAGCTGGGGTAAAACAGCGAAACTACAGGCCATTCATATGAACTGTCACTTCCTATATAGACTCAATTTCAAAGCAGGAAGCTGGGCCCTTGGCGTTGACAGAGAGAGGTAAAGGACAGTTCTGCAAGAAAACAAGATTCACCCACTCCTAAAACCGTCCCATATTTCATGGCTTTGTCTCGGGGGGCCTGAAAATGAGTGTGCATGGAGGCTTGAAGCAGTGGTTCTCAAAGTGGGGTCCTTTGAGGGTACCATGGGGTCACCGGCAGCAACATTTGTTAACACCGCGTCACAATCATTTTAACCACTTTAACCATGTTTTATAGTTTGTTTGGCTATTCAAAAATAGCAGATCTACAAGCTCATATCGCGTCACTTACTTTGTGCCGCGCTATGAGCTTGTAAATCTGTTATTTTGGAAAAATCTTCAAAATGTCTGCAAATCTTTGAATATATATCTTTTTGCATCCTGGACATTTTTAACTCAAATCTTTGCTTCTGGGGGTCCCTGGCACGAAAGAGTTTGAGAACTACTGGCTTAAAGAATGAAGAACAAAAGCATGCCGGCCCATTTAGGCTGGTATACCTCCTTTGGCTTCAGCACTAGAGGTGTGAGTCCATGGCCCTCCAGCACCTGAAAAACACACATTGGACACAATCAATCAACGACTGCTTATTCCTTGATCAGTGGTTCTCAAAGTGGGGTCCGGGGACCCCCCACGGGTCCTTGAGGAGGTTCCAGGTGGTCCCCAGCAAAATGTGGTTTGATTGATTGATTGAATACTTAACCACACAGAAATGTAAACAGCACAAGTTATGCTGCAGTCAGACATTTAGGATAAAAGGATAACACACAAAAGTCCTGCAGACTCAATTGTTTCCATCGTGGTCCTGTTAGTACACATAAAAAAAAATAACGTTGGCTATCAAAAAATAGTAGATATACAGGCTCATTATAGATTTTTGTTTTTGGGGGGGGGACCTTGAAAGTGTTAGAAAAATTTGGAAACATATTTTAAAACACAAATCTTCTCTTCTGTGGGTCCCTGGCACAAAACCTTTTCAGATGGGGGTCTGTGGCCAGATACAGTACATATCAATCTGGGGGTCCTTGACATGAAAAGGTTTGAGAACCACTGTCCTATAGATCGCTCAAGGAGAATGACAGTGGAGATGCAGTTAACAGAGTGTATACATAGCGATAAGGGAACTCACTGCGGTGGCATCTGCCCAGCCTGTCTGCGGCGACCACATCCTGCCCTCGCCCATCAGACCCAGGGTGAGATGGGCCAGGGGGGCCAAGTCTCCGCTGGCACCCACCGTGCCCTTCTCCGGCACCCAGGACAGACAGGATGCTAGAACACACACACACACACACACACACACACACACACACACACACACACACACACACACACACACACACACACACACACACACAATTTGAAAGACATTTGATCCTTTAAAATCTGATTTGTGTTGTGTTTATTTTCCTATACTATTCATTCTAAAAATAAAAATAAATACCATTGAAAGCCTTCATCATGGTGTCAACCGTTTCCATGGAGACGCCACAGTGCCCTTTGGCCAGGACGTTGATTCTAAGAGCCAGCAACATGCGTGTTCTCTCTGCACTCAAGGGGGCGCCAACTCCTAAACGCACGTACAACACATTAAATTGAGTGGGGCCATTGGAGCATCTGCAAATAGCCTATAGTAGAAATTGGTGAATACAATGAAATATTGACGTGGTAACAATCATCACATATCCTACCAGCGCTGTGGGACCGAATCAGATTCTCCTGCAGCTCCCTACAGACAAGAAGAGAAGACAGCTGTTAGGCGGATACAGGATAGGTGGGCACTAGGGACATCTGGGCACCTCGAAATAAAATATTTGAAAAATAGTCTTAAGTATAATGTAATACATGATGTGAACATGCAGGTACATCATTATCATACTTAATGTTATCCTTCAACTTCTTGTTTATGCCCCAAAATGACTGCATATACAGGTTTTGTAGCAATTTGTAGCAATTGTATAAATATAAGACCTTAATTGTCGAATATTTAAACATGTTGTAATCATCTATAGGCTACTTTACTTTACGGGGTATAAAGGCATTATCAGATATGTACAGATCTACACGTGCTCTGATGGGACAAAGTTAACGCAACACCTTGGACATTGTTTATACAGGTGATGACTGACTGGTTTCTTCTCACAGACATAAGTTAATTTACAACCAACTTACGTGAGCTTTTCTTTTGGCACGAGTATGTTGGCAAACTTTCCGAACCCAGTGTTGACGCCATAAACAACTTCAGCAAGGAGGAAAAGTGTTGAAAAATGCCTTTAATAAATGATCTGTAAATTTGTAGCTGTTTTATATCAAATATTAACCATTCAAAGGAATTTTAGAGATGGAAGGAAAAAAGAAAGAAAGAAAGAAAGACTAAAAAATGACTGTGATAACTGAAAGGCCTACTTGTTTTGTCAATGAAGATGTATAACCTTTTGGGAAAGGGACTATAGGACTTTATGTAAATAGGCCACACACACACACACACACACACACACACACACACACACACACACACACACACACACACACGCGCGCACACGCACACACACACACAAACACACACACACACACAAACACACACACACACACACACGCACACGCACACGCACACGCACACACACACGCACACCATACCTCTGTTTTCTCTTATGATGGTCTCAATTACATTTCTTGCTCGAATGACTCTGGCTTCAGCCTCAGCTGTCAACTGAGGAGTCAAAACAGGTCAGGTCAGCTGTAGCGTGAATGTACTGTACTTAGTTACTTTCCACCACAGCCGACTTGTAGTTACTGTATTCCTTACCTTGATCTTGAACATGCCTTTCCCCAACAAGACCAGCTGAGCCGTGGTCAGACTGTTCCCGTCTAGATAAATGTACTGACATCACAGAAGAAATAGAGTTTTGTCACTTACTTACTGGCACTTATTGTAAGCACTGCATGGCACTCAGTACTTTATTACGAAAAAATGAAGTACAGAAAGAGGAGTATACCAACCTCTTTGGGTTCTTTATATGAGCTTTTCCTGGTGGCAATTAGTTAAGGGAGCATCTGAAGAGTTTCATTGCTTGAATAAAGTTGCACTTGATCGTCAAAAATATAGCACACATTAAAATATATTACACCTTCTATACATTCACAACTCTGCTTTAGTTGAAGGATACAAAGCTTTAGCCGGTGGAAATGTGTCCTCTGCCTCCATTACTTAAGAGAAAAACACAGCCAAATCGAATTAAATGCATCTGCACTGTAAAATCCCTGAGTGGTAATTTAGCTTCTAGTTAAAATATCACTCAGGGTTTTAATGTGTGCAGCTCAACAAGTGAGACGCATACAGGTAACCAGTTTCCCTTCATGCATGTATTCTGATTATATTAGTAATACTATAGGCAGTGGTGGAAAAAGTGCAAAAATGTTTTACTTAAGTAAAAGTAGCAACACAGCAATGTAGAAATACTCTTACAAGTAAAAGTCTGTGTAATCAAAATGTAAAAGTACAAAAGTATTGGCATCAAAATATACTTAAAGTACCAAAACTAAAAGTACTCAATATGCAGAATATTTTTTATATAAGTAATATAAGTTATCATATCTCTAAAATGTATAAAAATCTTTTGAAAAAGCAGATCTGCAAGCTCACAACACATCGCATTGCGACGTGTTGTCGCATTGCGACGTGCTTGTAGATCGGCTATTTTCAAATAGCCAAAGTTTAAATACGGCTGAAGTGGTTAGTGTATGTGTTGTAATAATAATCAAAATCTACAAAGTAACTAGTAACTAAAGTTTTCAAATAATTGTAGTGGAGTAAAAGTACAATGTTTGCCTCTAAGTGGAGTAGAAGTAAAAGTATTTGAAATTGGAAATACTCAAGCAAAGTACAAATACCTCCAAATTGTCCTGAGTACATGTACTTAGTTACTTTCCACCACTGACTATAGGCAAGAAGATTCCCACTGGAGGAATCATTAAGTAAAAAGTGAGATCTAATAGAGATGGCTGCATTGGCCAAACAAAATCCTTACCCAACTGCACAAAGTCATTGTCCTCCAGGATGTCCTTGACAAGATCTTCAGGGTGAAGGAGCTCTCCTCCCTGGCACCTCCGCACCACGAAGCCCACCTCCTTGTGCACCTTCTCCTCCGGCCTCCTAGCCTGGCCGTAGCGCCGCAGAGCCTCGGACCCCAGCCACCGGACGGAGGCCGCAGGGCCGCCGCAGGGCACCCGCAACCACTCGCCACGCACGCACACCGAGACACGATGCATCGCCGAGGAAGGACTCTGGAGCCTAGGACAGTGACGAAGGGGACGGAGAAATTGTGATAAAATAAGAAGTCGAACGATGTGTGGCCTCAGAGAGTTACTTGTGACACAAATCTAAAGAATGTATTGCCAAACCATGGCATAATAAACATTAACAGCCCTGCCTGACTCATTAAAGGTACGGTAAGTGATTTACTTTGGTTAAAATAAGTGTTAAATAGTTCTATATTCTGATAGTACTCATTGCAATAGAGTGTTTGCTCAGTAAAAGGAGTCTCTCCAGCTCTTTATTAGACAGTAAATGCTTTTTCAGTGCTCCCTCCTGATTGGCTTACATTTTTTCACCTACCTGGAAATGTACTATATTCTGTTTACTAAAGAGCTGGAGAGACTCTTGTGACCGAACAAACGCTCTGTAGCAATAATTACTATCAGAATATAGTACTTTAACCCTTTTAAATTCCAAGGCCCCCATAACTCTGAGAGTGTACAAATGGAACCAAATGGACCCGTTGTACACTCTCAGAGTTACACACCCGTAAGGGGCCATTTGGAACCCCCCCAAGGAACCCACTGGTGTAGCAGAGTGTTTCCGGTGAGCCAACAGGCACAATATCAGCACCCTGACTCTGTTTAACCAGAATGGAACAGAGCCTTCATTAGTATCATTGGTAAGACCTGTGAAGGAAGTAAGCAATTTCTTTACAATATGGCTGCTGTGCATAGAGCCTATTGGCCAGCCCAGGTAAGCGGGCTGCCACCCCCCTCCCTCCGTGGCAAACCGTACCAAGGAGATGACACGCAGCAGGATCGAGGTCCACCATCATGTCAAGAAGAACTTTGGATTCCACAGACATTCCAGAGAAGCCATGGTGGAGTCAGAAGCCATGGGATGAGAGATACTGGAGGAACCAGGCATTCCAGTGGACCAAGCAAACGAAGGGACGCTGGTGATAAGCAACCAATGTCACCTTAACCATCCTTGTGGTTCTGCGTGTAGGATCTCTGTGCACACATTACACACAAAGAAATGGTGGTTCTTCAGTGGTTCTTTGGGGTTGTTGGGTTACAGCACCACTGACATACAAAGCTCTTACATAGTTCTTTAGAGCAGGGGTCTTCAACGTTTTTCAGGCCAAGTACCCCCTAGCTGAGAGAGAGATGAAGCAGGGACCCCCTCTGTATTGTATACAATTGTGTTGCAGATTAAACTTTTTTTGTTTACTTGGTCTACTCTTTTTTCCCTCTACACCTATACCTCTTTGTCAAAAAACAGCCGATCTACAAGCTCACAACGCCTCGCTCTTGTAGATCTGCTATTTTTGGCTAAAGTTGTCTTCAGAAAAGGGATGCTAGGGTTCAAGTGGTTAATGTAAAAAATAAATATCTTATCGCACAAAGATTTGGCGCCCCCCCCCCCGTAGTAACTCTGAGGACCCCCTGGGTGTCCCGGACCCCCTGTTGAAGAGTTCTCAAACGTTTTCATGCCAAGGATCCCCAAATTGATATTATGTATTTGGCTGCGGACCCCCATCTGAAAATGTTATGTGCCAGGGAAGATTTATGTAAAAAATAAAAGAGAAAAAAGTAAATAAAGTTTCCAAACATTTCCAATATTTTTCAAAAACAGCAGATGTAAAGTGACACGCTGTGAGCTTGTAGATCTGCTATTGTGAATAGGCAATGTATACATGGATAAAGTGGTTCAAATGATTGCGATGCTACATTAACTACCTTTGCTGCAAGGGACCCCCTGGAACCCCCCAAGGACCCCTGGGGGTCCCCGGAGTGGACCCCACTTTGAGAACCAATGCTCTATGGATCTTCAGCTCGGTTAAAGGGATAGTTCACCCCCAAAATTACTTTTTTTCTGTCGATTAGTCACCCCATGGAGACTTGAATTCATGGACATTTTTTTGTTTTTGTCGCATTCCTAAGCCAATAATTTGATGACCAGCAGCGGTTCCGGTAGGAGACACAAAGAGTCTCCTTTGTGTCTCCTACCGGAACCGCACACAATCTTTGTGTTTAGTGGGTCGTCAAACACATTGACAGTCAGCTAGATGGGTCAGGTGGGTTGGCGAGCCGTCCAAATTAAACTTGATCCCAGATCATAAATATCACGGTGCCTGTGGGTGATAACATACATTGAACAGATCACGTTCCCCCACCGCTGCTTATACTGGACCGTGTAAACCTATATGTTAGAGGTCTTCCCATAATTTGTGAGCTGAATGGTTTTACAGACACTTGGCCGCTGGGTCATGATGTAAAGGGTCAAGGTAAAGAATTTACTGTATTCTAAAAGAGACAGAGGCAAACTGAGTGAAACTGAGATAGAGAGAAAGAGAGAGAGAGAGAGAGAGAGAGCGACAGAGAAAGATAGACAGTGTGACAGAGAAAGAGATAGAGAGAGATTATGCTACTCTCAGGGGTCACAGCCATGCCAGCATGTGGTGGACAGTTCCTCAAAATTTGATTTTTGCCACGGACATCCAAAACAAATGGTCAATAATATTACCAGAAAATGTGAAGTATACATGATGTGAACACGCACGTACATCATTATCAGACTTAATTTTACAACTTCTTGTTTATGCCCCCCCCCCCCTCTCCCTCTCTCTCTCTCTCTCTCTCTCTCTCTCTCTCTCTCTCTCTCTCTCTCTCTCTCTCTCTCTCTCAGTGATCTCTGCCTCTCCCCCTCTCTCTTCTATCTCTCTGTCTATTTTTCTTTCTATTTCTCTCACGTGTTCTCTCTCTCTCTCTCTCTCCAAATATATATTATTTTGGGGGTCCTTGGCACGAACAAGTTTGAGAACTACTGATTCAGAAGACATTTGCAGAATCGGCCTCAGGTCTTAATGGGTTAAGTCAAGGCTAAATGCATCTATGTCATAAGACACACGGTCGGTCAACGAAGTATAAATTACGCTTCAAGATGCTTGGAGCCAAAACAAAAGACATCCTGGTGACACACCAAGCATGTTCGTGAAAGGATGAAGCTATAATTGAATCATTCCTAACTTATGATGAATGTCATTATAAATTATCTTAGAGGGGAGACACCTCCCCTCTCTCTCTCTCTCTCTCTCTCTCTCTCTCTCTCTCTCTCTCTCTCTCTCTCTCTCTCTCTCTCTCTCTCTCTGTCCTCTCTGGGCAGAACCTTGGGGGCGCCCCAGACTGGAAGCGGTCTCCATGAGGCACACGCCCACGAGGCCCATTTCCTCCTATAGAAACGCGGGGATCGCCCCCCTCGCCTTTTCCCCGGGAAGCTCCAACTGGCTGCTTCCTGAGCCGCTCCCTCTCTGTGAATAAACACCACGCAGCACTGTGTCTGCACGGCTTTAGACACCCATGTCAATGGACACGCACACGCACGCACACACACGCACGCACTTACTCACTTACGCACTCCCATAACCTCCCTGCTACATCGATTACGTCTTAGAGAGTCATTCCTAACAAACATGTACACAACCACCACCCCCCCCACACACACACACACACACACACACACACACACACACACACACACACACACACACACACACACACACACACACACACACACACACACACACACACACACACGCACGCACGCGCGCACGCACGCACGCGCGCACGCGCGCACGCAAACACAACTCAACCACCTCCCTTTTCCTTTTCCTTCATTACTCCTACTCCAGCCTTGCCTCGCAGGGCTGTCTGTTCATCCTCCCATCCGCTCATCACATTCAAGACATGCTATAAATACCCACCCATTCAACCACCCACCCATCCATCTGCCCCTCCATCCCTCCATCTATCCATCCATCTGCCCCTCCATCCCTCCATCTATCCATCCATCTACCCCTCCATCCATTCATCCACTGACCCACCTGTCTGTCTGTCCATCAACCTTGTCACATGGACAGCCCAGGTTCAGGTGACACTCTGGGATGTCAGTGGGTGAAATCTCAAGGTCTGGGTGTGAGAAATGGACGAGTAAATGGTAAATGGTGCATTTATATAGTAAATGGTGCATTTATATAGCGCTTTTATCCAAAGCTCTTTGCATAGATTGTGCATTACATTCACCCATTCACACGCACATTCACACACCGATGGTGGAGGAAACCATGCAAGGCACCAACCTACTCATCGGGAGCATTTAGGGGTTCAGCGTCTTGCTCAAGGACACTTCGACACTAACTCTGGGGGAATCCGGGATCGAACTGGGAACCTTGTGGTTCCCATCCGGCCGCTCTACCAGCCACTCTACCCCTGAGCCACTGCCGCCCTGCCCTGGTGCTTTAAATGGTGCATTAACATTGCCCCTTTCTCCAAAGCACTTTATGTGCATTACATTCACCCGTTCACAGACGCATTCACACACTGACAGCAGTGGAAACCATGCAAGGCACCAACCTGCTCATTGGGAGCGGTTAACGGTCAAGGACTCCTCGACATGCAGCCAGGAGGAGATGGTGGGGATCGAACTGGGAACCTCAAGATTCCAAGAGAGCCCCTCTACCTCCTCCTGAGCCACTGCTGTCCTATACTATATTTAATATAAGTTTATCAAATGAATGATGATGCATCAAAAATCAGTGGTTCTCAACATTTTCAGCCCAAAATGATCATATTTGAACTGGGGACCCCCCACCCTGACAAGCACTTGGAATTGTAGGAGTCAAGGCATTACATTTTGTTTGACTTAGTTCCACAGATAAATATTGTGAAAGTAGCAGATCTACAAGCTCACAACGCCTCGCTGTGAGCTTGTAAATCATCTATTTTCAAAATGTTCGCCTCTTATATTATTTGACAATTAGATCAATGTTTGACCAGTTTTGATTGTATACATAGTTTGTTTATTACTTTTGATGCAGTAATGGCCTTTTTTCTTTTTCTTTCTTTTTTGAGGTATTAAAAAGGTCTCGAAAGTCCTTAAATGGTCACTTTACAGTCATCTGGGGCACCCTCCCCCCCAAAATCATGTGGGGACCCCCCTGGGAGTCCCAACCCACAGGTTGAGAACCGCTGCATCAAATGAAAGTGCCATTCACAGAAGGAAGAGGAAAACAAGGGTTCACATTTGAGACCCATGTCCTAAATGGAATATGGGCATTTATATTGCGCCTTCCTCCAAAGTGCTTTACTACACTGGTCATTACATTCAACCATACACACATGGACAGAAACAAGTCCCCAGGACTTTTGTGTTATTCTTTTATTTAGCCTTAACTCATTCAATGCCAAGGACGACTATGACGCCGCAGCCTGCGAATGAGCCAAGCACCACCAAAGAAGAGTACATCGAGGAATTGACGTAATTTAGAAAAATAAAAGCTAATTTACTTCCTGTTTATTTCCTGTGGGGAAACCGCTATATCTCCGTTCCTCTTGCTTTATGGCAAAAACAAGTGTTGTCATTCAAACGGCCACAGCTGTGCAATGGATTATGGCGAGCAGATCATTTCTTTTCTCCTATACTACGACACCCCCGTGCGTGTAATGAGCCGATCTCCGTGAGGACGGAGGTCACGGAGAATATTCCATGATTTTTCAAAGGTACAGTAAAATCGCTCGGTAGACGATTTATATATTATTTGTTTATTTATTTATTCTGGCAGTGACGTCTGACTGTACCTTGTGCTGTTTACATTTCTGACTAATAAAGTATTTAGTCAATCAAAAGAGGAAACCATGCAGGGCACAAACCTGGTCATTGCATGGGAGCAGTTAATCAAATCAAATGTATTTAAATAGCACATTTAAAAACAACTCACATTGTACCAAAGTGTGCCACAGGTCAGAAAAAAATGCAAAACAGAACAGTCACTAATAAAATAACACACAGACATAGTACTCAGACAGTAGAAACACATTAATCATTCAGTCTTACTCAAGGACACAGGACATAGCGAGCGGGAGCCGGGGATTGAACCGGAAACCTTCTGATAATGTTTTGTATTTGTTGATGATGATGACATGTATTATTGTGTTATTTTTATACCATGCTGATGAATTGAATACGTACTGTAGGACCATAATGGAAACTAGTCCCACGGATTTGTTTGTGTTATCCTTTTAGCCTGAATGTCTGACTGTACCTCGTGCTGTTTACAGTTTTGACCAGTGGTGGAAAAAGTACTCAAATGTTTTACTTAGGTAAAAGTATCAATACTGCAATATAGAAGAACTCTGTTACAAGTAAAAGTCCGGAATTCAAAATGTACTTGTGTAAAAGTATTGGTATCAAAATGTACCTAAAGTAACAAAAGTAAAAGTACTAAAATGTTTGAAAATAGCAGATCTACAAGCTCACAATGTGCCGCGATGCGATGCGTTGTGAGCTTGTAGATCTGCTATTTTCAAATAGCCTAGGTATAAAATAGGGCTGAAGTGGTTAATGTATGTTTTATAACGTAATACTTGATATCTGCAAAGTAACTAGTAACTAAAGTTTTCAAATAATTGTAGTGGAGTAAAAGTACAATATTTGCCTCTGAGATGTAGTGGAGTAGAAGTAAAAGTATAGACAATTGGAAATACTCCAGTAAAGTAAAAGTACCTCAAAATTGTACTTAAGTACAGTACTTACTTTACACCACATTTGACGAATAAAGTATTCAATCAATCAAAGCTAGCAGCCGCTCTACCACCCTGAGCCACCGCTGGCCCAGAAACAGTGCTTCTCTGTTGGGAAACATGGGCGATGGACACACTGGACATCTGCCATGGATGGATCCCCCTGTTGACATTGTGGATGTATAGCCACACAGTAGCACCTATAGATAAGTTAGGGGTGGGGGGGGGGGGGTCCTATCAGAGACAGATAGAGGCCTATCTGTCTATCAGCTTCACCTCTGCTGTCACACAGATACCTCTGAGGTTCTTCAGACTGATAGTTTCCTCTCAGGCCTCACATCTGGAGAATGTCCCGTGGAAGTGCACGTCCCCACACACACACACGCACACGCAAACACGCAACACACACACACACACACACACACACACACACACACACACACACACACACACACACACACACACACACACACACACACACACACACACACACACACACACACACACACGCAAACACACACACACACACACACGCACACACACACACACACACACACACACACACACACACACACACACACACACACACACACACACACACACACACACACACACACACACACACACACACACACACACACACACACACACACACACACACTCCACTTCTATCCCGGGTTATCCTACATCACCTCCCTCCTAAAATGTGACCTTTGACCCCCGGTCCTCCTCAAACTATCTAAAGGGGGTGATGACCGCGGGGAGGAGAGAGGAGGTGGAGAAGGGAGGGTGCAGCTACAAAGCTTCTCACAGTCAAAGCATAGTAAAAGGTATTTGCTTACGCCAAAATCCCTAAAAATCACCCCTCCCTCGCTCACTCTTGCCTCTCACTCTTGCTCTCTCCCTCTCCTTTTGCTTATCACACAACCCACTCTGTGTCTCTCTCCTGTCTGTCTCTCTGTGTGTCTCTCTCTCACACACGCGCGCACACACGCACGCACGCACACACACACACAGAGGCTCTGGAAGATACAGCTCCAGCTGGTACCAGGCTTATGATAACAAGGTGTGTAATGCTCTGTGTCCCATCACTTTGCCTGTGGCAAGTCTCCCACACACACACACACACACACACACACACACACACACACACACACACACACACACACACACACACACACACACACACACACACACACACACACACACACACACACAAAGTGAAATTACGGTGAAGGATTATCATTACACTATGCAGTTGGGTTTTTTTGTGAGCAGTCTCCATCACCCAGTCAAATTCCTCTCATCCCTAAAGCTAACAGTTAGAACAGACACAATAAGCTAAATCTTAAAGGACCACACCAGTGTCAATACACGTCATTGTTCAGCCATTTATTATACGTAAATATCATACTGTAAATGTGGGCAATTCTGTAGGTGATGTGTTTGTTTAAATTTTCTTCATTAAAACGCTACCAAACGTATACCTGAATTGGGTTAAATATCATTGCGTGGTTGATACTGTAAGTCATGGCGTGTTCTCCAAGAAAAATGTAAAACTTTGCCTACATTTTACATATGACATGTCTTGCTGAAGTGGTCATAGTGAGGGACAGACCAAAAACATCACCAGCATAAAAGTCATTTGAAATAATTAAATATTTAGCTAGACTCACACACAATGTAATAGTGTACCCCACTGTCTTCCTCAAACCTCAATGTAACCACAGTATGCTTTGGGAAACGGATGCATTTGTATAGCACCAATGTGCACTACATTCACCCACCAACGGAAACAATGCAATTCACCACCTGCTCATCAGGAGCAGTTAGGGGTTCATGTCTTGCTCAAGGACACTTTGACACAAAGCCAGGAACTGGCCAGGGATCGAACTGGGAACCTTCCAATTTCCAAACGGCCACTCTACCTTCTGAGCCACGCTCTACGGTCACCCTATGGGGTGGCAACCACATACCGTGGGTCATTGGCAATGGGATAAACATGTCAGATCACCAGTATGGTCCTTTAACTCGGTCAACACCTGAGAAAAAGGATAGCCTACACAAGACAGTAACATGATGTTCATTCATTCAGGTATGTGAACAAACACAAATATAAATTAACACAAGATGTGTAAAAAAAAAGTATGTGGAAACAGGGTGTTCCAATGTATGCCGATTGCCGACATTTGATGTGTTTATGCTTATTTTGAAGAATGGTTAAAAGACCCGCCCTGCTATCACTTTATACAAAGTTACAACAGACTAATGCCTGATTCATCCTTGGTTGTCACGAACCAGAAATAGCAGATCTACAAGCTCACAAAGTTTCGCACTGCGACGTGTTGTGACCTTGTAGATCGGCTATTTTCGGTGCACGACACCGGCACGCAGCCAAAGTATTAATCACCCTTAACACTCTTGTTCCGAGCTTGCCCTCTAAAAGCAAAGGAATGAGCAGTATTTCCATTAGGCTGGTCTCTCCAATGATAAGAAAACATGACCGAAACCCAAATGACAGGGCGAGGGATTTGAATTATGGCAGAGACCTGGGAGCCAAATCCGTTTTCACCAGGCGGTACCTGGAGAGATTCTTTCCCCCTCTTAAATGTCATAAGTAGTCCAAATAAATCACTTCCATTAGATCTGCAGAGGAAAAAACTATGCACTGAATGATGGAAACCATATCGCCCTGTGGTTGTTACCACATCCTGCGTAAATATGTGGGGAAAAGGGCACACAGTATATGTGTGGCGAGGAACACAGAGGTGGATCTTTGATGATTTGATGACATTCATGTACTTTTTTAAGGCACTTTTACGCAGGGTTTGAAGGAGGGATGAGGAGATTGTACAGGTCTGGCACTTGACAGAGTGTGTGTGAGGAGGCTGGGGAAGGGATGGGGGAGAGAGGGAGACACGGGAGATGTACGAAGAGGGTACGGGAGGGGGGGTGCGAGGAAGAATGTACCCCCACATTCCAGGCATGCCCGCCTCATTGTAGCCAGCTAATGAGGCGAGGGGAGGGAGCGAGCACCGATCCCCGGGCAGAGAGAGAAAGACCACCCCCCCACCACCCCCCACCACCCCACCCGGAACGCCGGCCGGCATGGAGTGACTGAGCTAACGGGGGAGGAATTCCAAAACGGCAGACGTGTGAAAGAGCGAGGCTCGATGCCAGCGGATTTCTCACCTCCCAGTGTAAATGCAAATGCAATGGGAGAGGGCACACATACTCACACACTATACACCCATGTGCAGACACAATCACACACGCACGCATGCGCTCATGTCGCGCGCGCGCGCACACACACACACACACACTCACACACTGACACAGAGGAAATTACGAGAGGCAACAACACATCGGTTTGATATGGTCGCAGAGGAAGGAAGCACCAATCTGCGTGACACACTTTCCGGTCCCCCTCCTTCCCTCCATCCCTCCATCCGTCTGTCACTCTCTCAGCTTCCTTTCTGTACTCTATCCATAATACGTTTGCCACCGCCCCATGGTCACATACGCTCAGTCGTCCGTGCATGTTCCCAAAGCCCCATGCACCCTCCCCATGGTGTCAATGGCCTGGTCCAGTCCTTCATTCAGTCAAATGGGAGTAATGGAGGGGAAGAATGTGTGGTGAGCTCCAGGATCAGACCACGCACGCCCTAAATCCAACAAAGCATTCCTCTGACCAGATGCTGGAATTAGCGTGATTGGTAGCAGCCACACGTCCACGTAACTTGGCCTTGGTAATACAAGGCCTGTTGTGTGTGTGTCTATAGATCACCAGAAGAGAAGGGATGAGCCTATTTTTATAAATTGTTATTGTTGTTGTTATTACCTATGCTGCTGCATTGTCCGAAGAAAGAATGTACCTGTACACAGTGGTGTAAAGTACATTTACTCAAGCACTGTACTTTTTTTGTAATTTTGAGTGTTTCCAATTGTCTATACTTTTAATTCTACTCCACTACATCTCAGAGGCAAATATTGTACTTTTACTCAACTACATTTATTTGAAAACTTTAGTTACTAGTTACTTTGCAGATATAAATGATTACATTATAAAACATACATTAACCACTTTAGCCCTATTTTATACATAGGCTATTTGAAAATAGCCGATCTACAAGCTCACAACACGTCGATGCGACGTGTTGTGAGTTTGTAGATCTGCTATTTTCAAACATTTTTGTACTTTTACTTTTGGTAATTTAAGTACATTTTGATACCAATAATTTTGTAGCTTTACTCAAGTTAATTTTGAATTCCGGACTTTTACTTGTAACAGAGTACTTCTACACTGCAGTATTGATACTTTTACTTAAGTAAAAACATTTGAGTATTTTTTCCACCACTGCCTGTACACAAGATGTAACAATAAAGCACAACCTTGAACCTTGAACCGCATGAACCCTATTCTAGGCAAACAAATAGGCGGACATCCCTGGAAAATAGCAGACCTACAAGCTCACAACACGTTGCAAAGTGGCATGTTGTGAGCTTGTAGATCGCGATTTTCAACTAAAAGATGTGGTGCAGAGGGAAAAAAGGAGGGGGCCAAGTTCAAACCCCTGCGGGATCCCAGTGAGCGGATTATGTAGGGTTTAACCACTTGAACCCTCAGTACTGAGTAAACATGACCTTGTTCTATATCTACTGCATCTGTGGCCAGTATCTGTCGTGCGGTTTCCACCAGCAATGTGCAAGCTATATGCTAAGGTGCCTTACAGCAGCAGTTCTCAACCTTTTCAGGCCGCGACCCCCCAAAAAGAATCATATTTGAACTGGGGGACCCACCCCCCCCTCCCTGATAAGCACTTGGAATCCTAGGAGTTGAGGCATTACATTTGACTCGGTTCCACAGATAAATATTTGCCTCTTTCTTATATTATTTGACCATTTGGCCAATGTTTGACCAGTTTTAATAGTATAGTTTGTTGATTACTTTTGATGCAGAAATGGTCTTTTTTCATTTCATTTCATTCATACAATTTTTTTAGGTATTAAAAAGGTCTTAAAAGTCCTTAAATTGGCACTTCACTGTCATCTGGGGAACCCCCCAAAATCATATCAGGAGGGGTCCCGACCCACAGGTTGAGAACCAATGCCTTAAAGTAAACAATGTGGACTATACACATACAGTCTTCCCTGCCCTGATGCCCAAACTGCTGAAAATACTGTATTACGTGACATTACCAGTGACAGCCCCTTCAGTCATTGTCTAAACTGAAGCTGATCAAGACCCAGCTCAGGATGTGTGTGGAAGGCAGGCTCTCAGATGTTCTGCTGCGATCCATTGAGAGCGACATCCTGTATGACTCAGATGAGGTCACTGATATTTACAAACACATGGCCAAAAGAAGAATTCTTCTACTCTGATTCCACCACCCTGACTATCCCCCCTAAGCCACTGGTTCTCAACCTGTGGGTCACGACCCCCAGGGGGTGTCCCCACATGATTTTTTGGGGGGTCCCCGGATGACAGTACAGTGACAATTTAAGGACTTGTAAGACCTTTTTGATACATAAAAAGAAGACAAAATGAAAGAAAAGAAAAAAGACCATTATTGAATCAAAAGTAATCAACAAACAAATAAAATCTTGTGAAACATTGGCCAAATTGTCGAATAATATAAGAAAGAGGCAAAAAAAATGAAAATAGACGATCTACAAACTCACAGCGCCTCACATTGCGAGGCGTTGTGAGCTTGTAGATCAACTCAACTCTTACAATTCAGTTCAAATATGATTATTTTGGGCGGTCGCTACCTAAAAAGGTTGAGAACTACTGCCCTAAGATACTCAATGTGTATGCGCGCTCGCACGTGTGTGTGTGTGTGTGTGTGTGTGTGTGTGTGTGTGTGTGTGTGTGTGTGTGTGTGTGTGTGTGTGTGAAATAAATGTTTAAATATAATAGTTCTCTGTGTGTTTTATTATAGAGGTGTAGTTATACTTTAAATCACAGTTATATAATGAAACAATTTAATCTTAACAAGGGTTTAAAACAGTTAACACTGTGGGCACACACACGTACACACACACACACACACACACACACACACACACACACACACACACACACACACACACACACACACACACACACACACACACACACACACACACACACACACACACACACACACACAAACACACACACACACAGGGAGTTTGACTCTGTGGCCCACACCCGTCTAGCATTCACACACATGCACTCACACGTGCACGATGAACTTTAAATCATGGGATCACCAGTGTCATTTTTGAAGATGCACAGAGTGCGGACCATCAGCATGCCTTTGAAGCTAAACATCTAAACCACTTTATTATTAATGAGCCCTAACTGTTCCAGCTCACAGGGCGACGCCCAGGAAACCTCCACACCCCTGATATTATCGCCCCCTATTTTCTTTGCCATATTTCCCACCAACAGCCACTGGGGACTCACTTACTTACATCATGTCCCCCAGCAGCACAGTGGCAGTTTAGACAATCACAAAGTCTGCTGTTGCTTTTCATACTGGAGGAAAGATCTTGGACCGAACCCAGCTCAGCTCAGCTCAGCCAGACGGTCAATACACATTTGGAGCTAAAGTGGAACAGCGTCGCATCAGAAAGTAAAGCCTGAAAGCAATTCCAGGGAAGTTTGTGAATATGCGTTGTCATGGCGACGGGGAGAGTGAACTCTCTGGTTCCCGCAGGGTCACAGCATTGCCCAGCCGGCCTGACTCTAATCCAAAAGGCAAACACCTCACCAGCTGGCTCTATGTACCCACATCTAGAGCAAATTAAACAGTCATTGCTGGCTAATAGCAAAGGAACCTACACTAATGGTGTAGACAGAATGGACCCACAAAGGGGAACATTCATGATTTTATATGATATTGATTTTATGTGATCTGTGCATATGATTATATACACTGACTTAGAATTCATGGTATAACCAGTTTGTGTTAATATGTGAAGCATTTCACAGTCAAAGGGGAAAATAAACTGAACATAAAGTAGATGTAACAAGAACGTCTACGCAGTATAATCCTCAATCCATTTATAACTACTGAGTGCACAAATGTAACCAAATGAACCCATTTGTTTACACACACACACACACACACACACACACACACACACACACACACACACACACACACACACACACACACACACACACACACACACACACACACACACACACACACACACACACACACACACACACACACACACACACACACACACACACACACACAGACTTAAATGAACACTGAGGATTTGAGTGTGGCAGGAAGGAATCTAAAACAGTTTACTGGAAAGGTTTTGCTTTTTATTCATGTGGTCAGGCTAAGTACATTTACTCAAGTACTGTACTACAATTCTGAGGTACTTTTACTTTGCTGGAATATTTCCAATTTTCAATACTTTCACTTCTACTCCACTACATCTCAGAGGCAATTATTGTACTTTTTAGTCCACACTTTAAAAACTTCAAGTTACTAGTTACTTTGTTGATTTTTATTTGAAAACATACATTAACCACTTCAGCCCTCCTACTTCAGCTATTTGAAAATAGCTGATCTAAAAGTTCACAACGCGTCGCACCACGACACGTTGTAGATCTGCTATTTTAAAAAGATTTGTTTAGACGTTTGACAATCTGTGAAATGGGACATTCTGCATATTGAGTACTTTTACTTTTGAATACCGAATAACAGAGTATTTCTACGTTGCTGTGTTGATACTTTTACTTGAGTAAAAATACGAGAATACTTTTTCCACCACTGCATGCGGCAGAAAATTGAAGTGGAAATGTGACATTTGATTAGGACAAATCAGGAGTTGGCTGCTTCCTGTGGGACTGCTACTTACTTACTTACTGTAATGTGCCGTTTCAATTCGAAACCAAAATGAATGAAAAGCGTGAACTTAATAGAAGGGTGAAAGTGAAGAGAGTTTAGCCTCAAAATTGCATCATAGGAAAAAAAAGTGAACACTGCAAAATCTTGAGTGTTTAAGTCTGTAGGTGTAAAACGTGACCCATTATAATTAACACTTTTTGCAGTTTACTTTCAAAAAAGTATTGCCAGCAAAAAAATAAAACACATTGTTTTACACAAACAGGACTACACTACAGGTATAAACGTTTACTTGTCTTAACAAACTGTAGACTGTATCTAAACATAAGAATTATTTTTAATTGACCCTGGCATAGCTGAATATATATCACAAACAGAAAAAATATTATTAAAACATCAACAGAAAATGAGAATGGACACTAATTACTGTGACTGACTGGACATTTTTTTGCCATACCCAGCTTTATTTAACAGAGTGTAACTGATTGACAAATGAACGTGTCCAAGTAAAATCCTTTGTAATTTGTAATGCAGAGTTATTCAGGCTTTTACGGTTTACTACCTTCTGGAGACCTATAATTATGATTGGTTAATTGGTTGATAGATGGATGGATAGATGGATAGATAGATAGATGGATATGACAGGTAGGCTACTAGACAAAGGAAGGCAACCATAGTGACTCTTGAACTTTGTTTCTGAACTTTTTGTTCTTTATGCTGCTCCAGATCAGTGGTTCTCAACCTTTTCAGGCCATGACCCCCAAAATAATCATATTTGAACTGGGGATCCCCCAAAATAATCATATTTGAACTGGAGGCCCCCCACCCTGATAAGCACTTGGAATGTAGGAGTTGAGGCATTATATTTAGTTTGACTTTGTTCCACAGATAAATATTGTGAAAATAGCAGATCTACAAGCTCACAACGCCTCGCAACGTGAGGCGTTGTGAGCCTGTAGATCTGCTATATTCAATGTTATATAACAATGTTATTATATGTTATTTGACAATTTGGCTAATGTTTGACCAGTTTTATACTAATTTGTTGGTCTTTTCTTTTCTTTTTTGAGGTATTAAAAATGTCTTAAAAGTCTTTAAATTGTCACTTCACTGTCATCTGGAGACCCCCCCAAAACATCATGAGAACCACTGTGATAGATGTTACCTAAGTCCTATAACATGTAAACATGAGGTGGAGCATATACGAGCCATTTGATGCATAAACAACTGGCCACTGACTGGCATTTGGCAATGAGCACTTAATTGCCCCTGTGGCAAAGGGTCACCAAAGGTCAGTCAGTGGCTAACTGTTGTCATCAGTGAGAGCTGAGCATACTGGAACCAAAGCTGTGGGAAATGAAGAAAGGTGACTGTTTCTGTATACTCTTATAGACCACTGGTTCCCAAACACAGGGTCGCGAGTAAATATCCCTTCATTTTTTGTTTCCTACATTTTCTTTTTAATAATTGTTTTTAAAAAAGCAACAAAAAAAATCTAAACAGATTTTTATAAATAATGTAATTAATACATTTTTGTTTTTTAATCTAAGAAATTCCATCAATTAGAAAACAAATGTTTAAGAAAAAGTCTTCAAGTCTTTCTTTTGGGTTTCGAACTTTGGGAACCACTGCTCTAGACTCAGGGCAAACATTGTTCATTCAGGTTTGAGGCAACACATGTGAAATAATAGGCTACCACTGGCCAATGACTATGAAATCCCAAATAATTAACTCCCAGATTTACTCTCTCTCAGAGTTAATTAAACTCTCAGAGTGTGTGTCCTGGAGCAATTTCCCCTGGCTGGTAGTTTTGTCATGGGCCATTTTTGGAATGAATTGGGAATTAAGTATAACATTGTCTTTGAGTTCCCTTTGTTATATTATGTCCCAAGTCCCAGAGTGAGCCCACCCAAAGAAGCTTTTTGGATCTCCCCCTCCCTGGCTTCACATGATAAGGGCCAGGAATGGGCAGTACCAGAGAGAGAGAAAGAGAGAGAGAGATAGAGAGAGAGGGGGGGGGGGGAGAGAGGGGGGGTAGGGGGGAGAAAGAGAGAGAGAGAGAGAGAGAGAGAGAGAGAGAGAGAGAGAGAGAGAGAGAGAGAGAGAAGAGAAGAGGAGAGAAGAGAAGAGAAGAGAAGAGAAGAGAAGAGAAGAGAAGAGAAGAGAAGAGAAGAGAAGAGAAGAGAAGAGAAGAGAAGAGAGAGAGAGAAAGAGAGAAAGAAAGGGGGGGAGAGAGAGAGTGTGAGAGAGAGAGAGAGAGAGAGAGAGAGAGAGAGAGAGGGGAGAGAGAGATAGAGAGAGGGGAAAGAGAAGGAGAGGGAGGGGGAGAGAGAGATAGAGAGAGAGGGGAGAGAGAGAGGAGGGGGGGAAGAGAGAGAGAGAGAGAGAGAGAGAGAGAGGGCGCAGCCAAGGAGACGGGAGAAAAACGTCCCCCCCAAATCCTCCACAGACTCACACAGACGGAGCAAAAGGAAAGACGCACAGCAGACAAAAGCATTCTTCGCTTTCAGTAAAAAAAAAAAAAAGCTAAAAAAAAAAGCAAAAAAGAAAGAAGAAGTAGAAGAAGAAGAAAAAAACAACAAAAGAAAACTAATAGAAAAGAAAAAAGAAAAACAACTTAGTAAGTAATACAGATTTTAGGAGTTATATAGCAGGCGTGACAGCCGCAAGAGCGTCACTGACTCAATATCAAGAGGACTATTGCTGCGTGTGTGTGCGCGCGCGCGTGCGTGCGTGTGTGTGAAACATAACGGATTTGCATCGCATCGTTGAATGAAGAATAACACACTGATCTGGGTGAAAGAAAACGACAGGCAGGATGAAAACGACGGCGCGAATTACGTGGGCGCTTGTATCACTGGGTGAGTAACAGCATGTTTTGGACTGTTTTGTTTGTCAACTAGTCGATCTATACCTATTGCTTATCAGCATCACAGTCTGCTGATGGGAAACTATATAGGAAGTCTGCTCGTGCTCCAATAATGACCAGACAAATGCAATCCTTAGACATGTGTCTAACTTTTAAACAGCCTTCTGCAACAGGTGCGCTGCACGCTTTGGAGTCTGCAGCCAGGTCACTTTAAATGTAGCCTAAGTATGCATATAGGGCGGAAGTGGTTAATGTATGTTTTGTAATAATAATCAAAATCTACAAAGTAACTAGTAACTAGTAACTAAAGTTGTTAAATAATTGCAGTGGAGTAAAAGTATAATATTTGCCACTGAGATGTACAGTATGGAGTAGAAGTAAAGTATTGACAATTGGAAACACTCCAGTAAAGTAAAAAAGTGTACTTAAGTACAGTACTTATTACTTTACACCACTGAAAGTAGCATAAGCTATCATTTAGGCTACATCAGCAGCAAAATATAAAAATGATCATTATCTAACCTACCTCCCACTGTGCAACTGTGAAGTAATGAATAAAACATCATTTTAACCAATATGGTAGTACAACGTGGTAGTACAATATGGTAGTGCAATATGGTAGTACTGTACAATATAAACATCTGGAGTGTTTGGAGGTGGTCTTTACCCTTCCACTGAGAAATGTAGACATTGCCATGGTTTTGGGTAGGACACATACATAGGCTAATGGTTGACAAGATTCAAGCCAAGGTAGGTGTAGTAACCTACTGCCTGAAGCTCATATGCTACTCAATAGTCTATTGGTTCTCAAACTTTTTCATGTAATATAGGCTATATTTGGCCGCGGACCCCCCCCCCCCCCCCCCCCCCATACAAGATGTGTGTGTTAAAGTGTTTAGACAAAATTCAACTTTAAAAAAAAAAAAATCAGATCTACAAGCTCACAACCTGTTGCATTGCGAAGCGCTGTGAGCTGTAGATCGCCTATATTGTCAAATAACCGATGTATGGGGTTAAAGTGGTTAAACTGATTTTGATGTTCATTCATTTTACTGCGAACTTCCATGGAACCCTCTCTGAAGGACCCCTATAATAGGCTATCCCCTGTCTGATCAAGCAGGGATTCCATCTTGATAGTGGTTTGATTTGGTGTCCGGCGCAGGAAACCGGGGTTCAAACCTAAGGTTTTTTCCAGGCTTACTGATTGCAGTTTTAAACATGCAGTTCTTTAAAGCTACTAAGGTGCGAAGGTGGCACAGCAAGAGCCACACTGACTGTAGAAGTAAAAGATCTGCCCTCCTTCTCACCCTCCCTCGCTCCCTCAAGTCCCCCCTCAAGTGCCCGGAGACACAACAGGCCCGAATAATGAAGTGCACCCGTGACCTCGTATTGGAGAGCCCTCCTCCCTGGTCGACCGACGGGAGGAAAGTGTTTTTCTTTAATTATGCATGGTTCGCACCTGCCCCCTCACTACAGTATGTGTGAATTCGTTCAGATGGGGAACCAGACGGGAGGCTATTGTTTCTGACCAAAGAAAAACACAGAGGCCTACTAACAGCTGTCAGCACATTGTCCAAAAAAAAAAAAAAAGGAGAAGAAGAAAGAAAGAAAGAAAGAAAGAAAGAAAGAAAGAAAGAAAGAAAGAAGGAAGGAGTTCGTTTTGCCTGACGTGATAAGACACACACAGAATACCATATCACGTTATGGATATGCTGTAGAAAAATGGCTGGGTCATTATTATTGTTATTATCATTATTATCAGTCCTCTCCAGGGGTCTGAACCACTTCCTAAAGTCACAACCAGACCATGACATCTTCACGCTGCGGGGTCGCCGTGGTTCATGATGTGCGTTTTCCTGCAAGATTAAGACAGCCAGGATGTCTTGCCTGGTCAGCGGCCATGCTGGTGTTTCGTGGCATTGTTGTACCAACATTCTCAGGCTCATGTGCTAGAACCAACTCTATGGCTATAGAACAGTAGTTCCCAAACTCTTTTGTGCCAAGGACCCCCAAATTGATATGAATTTGGCCCAAGGACCCCCCCATCTGAAAAGGTTTTGTGCCAGGGGCCCTCAGAAGACAAGATTTATGTAAGAAAAAAAAAAATCATTTTCCAAAAACGTTCAAAAATAGCAGATGTACAAGCTCGCAGCGCGGCACGAAGTCAACATGTAAATGGATTAATTGGTTTAAAAGATTGTGACGCTCATGCTATATTAACTACTTTTGCTGGGGACCCCCTGTAACTCCCCCAGGGACCCCCGGGGTCCCCAGACCCTACTTTGAGAACCACTGTGCTAGAACCCTTGTTCCAGTGGTTCCCAGACACCCAGGGGTCCTTGAGGGAGTTCCAGGGGGTCCCCAGCTAAATGATTGATAGCTACGAGGAAGCAAATGCACCCTTATGGGTCTCTAAAACAGATAGTGTACAAATGGTACAAATTGTTCCACTTGTACACTCTCAGAGTGAAATGAACACTGGAGGATAATACAAATGGGGGGTCCATGGCCTAAATGCGTTTCAAACTTAGGGTCCTTGAAATGAAAAAAGGACCCCTCCCACGGCGAGGGAGCGGAGAACAATTGATATGAAAACGTTATCAACAAATCCCCCCCGTTCCCAAAGGAAGGTGTGGCACCACCGGACAGCCGTGGTTTCTCTCCTCTCCCACTCTGTCTCCTTCTTCCACCGAGCTTCAAGGGGACACGTTTTCCTGCTGCCGGACAGACAGACAGACAGACAGACAGACAGACAGACAGACAGACAGACAGACAGACAGACAAGACAGACAAGACAGTGGGACAGAAGCGCGGGAGGGGAAAACGTGTGGAAGTGGGAAGATGTTTAACGGAGCATTATCCATCACACTGGCCTCTATGTTTTGAAAGGTCAGAGCTCAGACGAGGAGAGAGAGAAAGAGAGAGAGAGAGAACAGTTTCTTTCAGGGAGCAAGCGATGCATTTCATCACTGTCCCGACGCAGCTGATAAAGACCGGCTCGCCCTCACCTTCCACTGTAACCTCACACTGACTCCTACGCCTGGCGCTACCCAGCATGCCGCGCTGCATGCCCAGGTGTCCGTTAATCGCGCCTGTGGCTGGTACCACCACCACCACGGAGCTTCACTCGAATTCCACCTCCCTCCCTCCCTCATCCACCTCCTACTCATCCTCCTCATTCCTTCGCTCTTTTTTTCTCTTTCACTCGAACCCCCCTTCATCCCTCTTCAGCCTCGCATGCCCGTGCCATGCAGTCACACTCCTGCAAGATGTATACATTATCTACTGTACTGGTTCTCAATGTGGGGTCCGGGAACCCCCAGGGGTCCTTGGGTCTATTATTAATAGTTAGGAACCAAATGGACCCTAACGGGTCTGTAACCATAACCTATAACACTGCTTTTACTTTCTTAATACTTATATCCCTGGCCTCATCACTTTCGTGGCAACTCCCTGCACTTCTAAGAAAGAAAACAAAGCAGATGTTTCTTCATTAGCTAGGCAAACAAAGTGTCAGCTTATTCCGATCTCGTGCTTGTAAAGTTGCCCTGGATAAGAGAGTCTGCTAAATGCTAAACATGCACGTGTGTGTGTGTATATGTATGTGCGTGCTGCCTACAGTATCTGTTTTCCAACAAGACTTATGGCTGAATGAAAGGCTGGCCTTTCCACACTCCTTGAGTGGGTTCCAGGGGGCCCCCAGCTAAATGACTGATATAGGAACTATCAATTCTATCGGTTCTATTTGGAGACTCTCAGAGTTAAATTCAGAGAGATGAATATTGTATTAAATGGGGCTCCATGAAATTATAAAGGTTGAGAATGACTGCTCTAGCACTCCAGATTGTGAAACCGAGCCGAGGTTGACTGATGTCTTTTACAGGGCAGTAGATTAATGGGGCCTCCAGCTTCTACTTGCCTGTTGCTCATTTGTACCTCTCCCCCACCTTTCTTCCAGAGAAGGAGGAGAGGTGTCATCATAGCTGCAACATTGAACTTTATTGAACTTTACCATCAGAGACACCCCCGCAGTTCAGCCCTATGCATAAACACACATAGCAGCTTGGTAGCTAAGGACGGGGAATGTGCGTGTGTGTTGGTTGACAAGTGCCTGTCGGCTATGTAGTACATTCGTAAGGTTGTGTGTGTGTGTGTGTGTGTGTGTGTGTGCCCATGCGCATGCCTGTGTGTGTGTGTGTGTGTGTGTGTGTGGTCAGTCGTTTCCATTTGGCAGTTAGATTTACGGTGTCTAAGACCCCTCTGTCTCTCCTTGTCCCTTGTCCCGCCCAGCGCTCCTCTCCTCCCTTTCACTTGTACTTCTTTTATGCCTGCGGAGAGTTTTGCATTCACAGCTTCTCTCTCTCCGCTCCTTGCATTGAATTAGGGTGCACTCTGCATAGGGCCTGTGCAAAAACAATCTCGCGCTCTCTCTCTCTCTCTCTCTCTCTCTCTCTCTCTCTCTCTCAGAAGTACCTCTCTCACTCTAACAGCATTTCTGGAGGGAGGGGGAGACAGTAGTGGAAGCAAGGCCCCCAGCCCAGCCACAACAGCAGGGGGCCAGAGTGAGGCAGTAACCCACCCTGGCAGAGCCCACACGTGGGGCGAGTGGGGCCTTTGTGTGGGCTGTCACCTAGCTAACGGGGCAGCTTTTGTCCAGCCGGGGCTTCTGAGCGACAGCTACATTTATTTATTTACTCTCTCTTCCCCTTTGGCGCATATGGAGCACGTTTACGCTCAGACACACGTTAATCTCTGGGGCCGGGGGGGGGGGGGGGGGGGGTCACGGCGTTCCTGGCACCACTGGCCAGATAGCTGACTGAACAGCTAACTCTGCACTGTAGAACACACACACGCACGCACGCACGCACACACACACACAGGCGCACACACACACACACGGCCACAAAGTTTCCTTTTCTCTTTTTTATCCCCCTCCCCCCACACACACACACTAGTTGCTCAGGGATGGGGTCAATAATATCCTATGCTCCTTAAGTTAAGTTACGTTTTAACTACTTGAGCCCAATACAAATATATATTTAAAAAATCACACCCAGTGTGAAGTGGGCGGTGTGTGGTCATCACAACATGACTCACTTTAAAAAAAGGATAAATTACTTTTTTAAAAGTCCATACTGCTATTCATAGGGCTGCACATGTGTCATGTGTTTCGCTAGCCAATCACAGTCCTGAATTTGCAAAGTCAGCCAATCACATTACAGTTAGTGGTGATGACACTAGCTGTAATGTGATTGGCTGACTTTGCAAAAGTATCGATTTGCATTAACAATGGAAGGGTTAGGGGGTATACAAATCTTTTGGTCGGTGTCCAAAACTCACTTATAGGGGGCGGCTACACCGCCCCGAAAACTGATCTACAAGCACACAACATTGTGCATTGTGAGCTCGTTGATCTGTTATTGTTGCCAGACCCAAGGGGTCGGGCTTACATGAGGCTTTGTATCTGTTTTCTCCATACATGGTATGTCACTTTGTCCCCCGGCCCCAGCCAAAAAAGTCTGTCCCCCTTTCGTCATAGAAGGGACATAGAAGGGACACATGTCATGCGAAGCCCCGCCATTCAGATTTCAACCACTAGGGGTCTGGCAGTACCAGGCCTCCTGGTTGTAGTTTTTTTGAAAGATTTTGATATTTTTTGAAAATAAAATAAAACTGATCTTTTTTTTTGGCAATCTTCAAACGTTTGAATATAACGACCTGCCCGAAACAGCGACGCCAGGCTGAAATTGGTTAAGTGTTAAGTCCCTTTTAGTCTTCCCTCAACCACTGTGTGGGGTCTGGGGGTATTTTTACAGCATGGCAGACAGGAAGGCAGGACAATTCAACAAGTCTCCACCCTCCGGCCCGATTGTCATGCTGCTTTAACTGCGTACGGATGGAGCCTCCACACTAAACAGGATTGGGTTGACGCCCGCTGAAACCAAACAACAGAACCTCCCGTTGGGGAGGGGGCGGCGGGGACGAGCACCCTGTGACCTGCTCCGTGGCCTCCACTCACACCCCCACACAACACAACACAACACAGTCAAGGTCCAGGGCTTTACTATTATGGAACTATAGGCTTCAAAGGCAGACGCGGGGTCAGAGATGCCATCCAGGTCTAAGAAGATATACCCTAGTAGTACTTGTCTTGTGAGGCTGTTAACGGTTCCATTTTGTGTTACTGTGGTGTAAAGTAAATAAGTAAATGTACTCAATTTTGAGGTACTTTTACTTTACTGGAGTATTTCTAATTATCAGTACTTTTACTTCTACTCCATTATATCTCAGAGACAAATATTGTACTTTTACTCCACTACAATTATTTGAAAACGTTACTAGTTACTTTGCAGATCAAAATTATGACGTTATAAAACATACATTAACCTATTTATCCCTATTTTATACCTAGGCTATTTGAAAATAGACTATCTACTTTTACTCAAGTCAATTTTGAATTCCGGACTTTTACGTAACAGAGTACTTCTACATTGCAGTATTGATACTTTTACTTAAGTAAAACATTTGAGTACTTTTTCCACCATTGGTTACTGTGCATGGTATCTTTGATAGCCTCAGATAACCTTGAGCCACAGCTAGGAGTGAATGGTGAATGTTATTATGCCCTGGAATCTCCTGAACGCACGCACACACGGACAGACAAACACACACACACACACACACACACACACACACACACACACACACACACACACACACACACACACACACACACACACACACACACACACACACACACACACACACACACACAGTAAAGTTAAGTAAAGAGAGGTTGTTTCCTATTGTGTAACTGAGCCAAGGTTGGAAAGGAAGAGCCGTAGAAAAACATTAGGGGTAGGTTCTCACACCCTCTGCAGTCTGTCCCATGAGAGAGAAGATCCAGTTTGATCATCTCAGCCATGCACAGGGGAGACCTACAGCAGAGAGCAGCATTTCTCAACCAGTTGACACCGACAGTGACCCAAAAGTGGGTTGACAGTACGGTATATCTCACTGAGTATAGGGGTCCTGACTCCTGAATTCATCATTGATGCTCAACCAGTTGAGAACCACTGACATTGATAAAAGTAAAAGTTTTATAAACACTCGCTGCATTTTTGAGTGAGTGAGTGCGTGCGTGCGCGCGTGCGTGTGTGTGTGTGTGCGTGCGTGCGTGCGTGCGTGCGTGTGAGTGTGTGTGTGTGTGGTGGGGGGTGTTTGTACTGTAGCAGTAGGAATGTCCCGGAGAGGTAAAAGCAGTCTTGGAGCTGATAGCAGCAGTATCAGGGGGTGCTGCTGTCACCTGCCAAGAAACAGGCATGTCAGTGACACAAAGGGTCAACCAGGGTCATCCCGAATATGACACCACACCTCGGGACGGGTGAGAGGGGATGGGAGCTAAGTAGACAGGGTCAAACTTGAGTTATTATTTGTATAACGCTTCAACTCCGAGTGTCAGATAATAAGACCTGAGACCGTTTCTACAAATGTCTTCTAAATCCTAACAGTTTTCTGAAAACTTATGTTGCTATATCAGTGGTGCTCAAACGCTTTCATGTCAAGGACCTCATTCCAGGAACACCCAGAAGCAAAGATTTGAGTAAAAAAAAAAAAAACGCTTTAAAAAAATATATATATTTATTCCCCATACCCGTTGTGTATTAATATTCAGTCTAGATCTATTGGATTTTCATTAGGAAAAGGTCCACAATAAATCACATTTGTTCATGCGTTGAATGAAAATGTCATAAAGTAGAGAGTAGCTGCAGTATTGTAAACAAGGCAAATATGTAGGCACGCATTGCAGGCAGCCATTGTTCAAAGCACACAAGCAGGTGTGCTTGTAATTGGCCCACAGGCCTGTGGGCGGATGAGCTTAGCCCAATTTAAATGATGAGTAGGGCTGTCACGATTACAAATTTAAGTTGACGATTAATTGTCCCACAAATAATTGCGATTAACGTTTTAATTGTGTTTTTGGCATTGAACATTAAAACATCCGAGTACAATTTTGATTTCAGTTTGGTTTTTAGGCTTCATAATCACAAATTGCAAAGGGGCAGATATGACAAATAACAAATACAAAGAAATTACTGACACATTTATAATAACTTTATACTTTCCCAAAAAATAAAACAAATGCGGAAACAGCTGATCTACACGCTTGATCTGCTATTTCCGCTATTTTTGGAAAATATTTGAAAATGTATGAACATTTTTGACGATTATGCAAAATAATTGCGATTATCTCAGATAATCACTTACCATAATAATGAAAGTGAATTGAGCATATTTGAGCCGTAGAAAATCTGCCCATTTTGAAATAAATATTTTGTGTTCATAACCCTAGTCAATCAAGTATATAGGGTTAGATGGTGGTTAAATCATATGTGTATTCTTACTGCTCCTTTTAACCACTTGGACCCCAGCATCCATATTCTGGCGGGAACATTAGCCAAAAATAGCAGATCTACAAGCTCACAACACGTGATTGTAGATTTGGAGACAGAAAAAAGCGGTCCAAGTACAGAGACAATTCAGATCCAGTTTACTAAGTCTAGAGGGTTTAAATGGTTAAAAGCAACTTTGACAAAGTGATTCACATGCAGTAAGGAAAAATCAAAAAATCAACCAATTAAAAGTAATTGGTAGTAAATATAATACACTGGATATTTGGCTCGGGGTATTAGGCAGTGGTGGACAAAGTACCCAACCCCAGTACTTGAGTCAAAGTATATCTATTCCTAGTCAAGTATTACTCAAGTGAAAGTTGTAGTCTTGTTTGTACTCGAGTTCTCGAAGTTCTAATTACAAAGTACATTTTCTTTTTAATATCAATGCATTGCTGTATTGAAATGTAGACATAAAAGATTTTCCTGAAATTGTAAAAAATATCAATAATAGCAGATCTAGAGTTCTATAAAGAATCTAAGCTCTGTGAGCTTGTAGATCAGCTATTTTCACTATATTTGAAATGCGGTCAATTCATAATGTACTTTTTCCCTTCCTAGAAATGTAGTGGAGACAATAGAACAATATTTGTCTTTGTAATGTAGTGGAGTGAAAGTCATCGAAGTATCAAAAAATACAAACACTCATGTAAAGTACAGATACTCAAGTCAACAGTACTCAAGTAAATGTACTTCGTTACTGTCCACAACTGGCTTTAGGTACTTGAACCATACATACAGCAGGAACTGTGGCTGATATTTGGAGGCCATTGTTCTCATTCCACTGGGTTGCAGCCTTAAGATGGAGCCAGGATTGTTCAGGGTGCGTTGGGGTAAACCTTCGCTGGTGGGTGTGGAGCTTCCTAAGTTATTGTTTGGAACATCCTGTCCTGTTGACTATAAATAGAGGAACAGAAGTGTCTGAAGGTTCACCGCTGGAGCTCGTGGCTGTCTCTCAGAAAGCCTTTTCAGACCAAAGTTTCGCGATGAGACGAAACCGTGTAAAAGGCAAAAACAGCTGATTCGCTGATCGACTCAAAGCGAAATCATGTCGCAGGGCGACACACCGTTGTGAGCTTGTAGATCACCTATTTTCACTATTCCAGTGGTTCTCACCTTTGGATCTACGAGAGTATATTCAAATGTATACATTATTATCTCTTTACCACTACCTAGTTTGTATTAATAGCCCTACTATCCATACAGTACCCAAAAGTAATGTTTTCTGTTTCCTCACTTTCCTCTAGGCCTTCTATTTCACTGCGTCTCTAATTCTACGGCCGACGGCGACGTGACCACTACGCCTACCAAAGCGCCCCAAAGCACCAAAGCACCTGAGATAGACGCAGCGCCAACCCCCACGACAACCCCCACCGTGTCAATCACCCCCACCGTGTTAACCACCCCTCAGCCTATCGCGTCAGCCACAGCTGCCACTGCGTCTGCTGCCAGTGCCGGCATCACCAAGCCCACCGAACCGGCGACTCAAGCGACTTCTGCAGCGGTGACAACGATCGGTGGTGGGCTGAAAGAAGGTCCCACGACGCAGCCGAATCCAGATCCTAACCCTGGGTCTACGCCATCCGTTGTTACGCCTGCCGCCGCAACAACAGTGACAGCCGCTGTATCGACAGTGACAGCCGCTGCATCGACAGTGACAGCAGCCGCTGTACCAACAGCGCCAGCCGCCCCATCGGACAGTACCGATGCAAAAACGACAGTCCCAACCCAGAACAAGTCACCCGGACTGACCGAGGCCGGGAAGGTCTCTGCGACACCCTCCGCCACCACCGCCAAGCAGGGCACGGATGGTACGACCAGCACTGTTTTAGGATGCCCTTTAACTACCCTGTTATGAAGTGCGGGATAAATCACTGTATTGGCCCAAATGAGCCTGTAGGAATTTCACAGTGTGGGTATAGACACAAGATTCTGAAAACAGATAAAGTCTGATTAAGATAGGGTGACTAGATGTCCCGGTTTGGCTGGGATTGCCCCGATTTCAAGCTGTGTGTCCCGAGTCCCGACAAATATCTCTAAAACACTAATATGTCCAGGTTTTTGACATTCACTACGAAATTGTCCCTGTTTTCGCCAGAATTAAAGTAATAATAGTTGTTTTCAGTGGTTGCATAGACGTTTATCATGTTCTTTTCCTATAAACATGCTCAACAAACCAATCAGAAAACACAAACAAATGCATTTGTGTCTGAATTCAACGATGAGGCTGTTTTTCAATCAGTCGTTGCCTGTTTGCAACACGTATGGTGCATATACACGTGTGGGAGCTCTTAAGAGCAAAGGAACCATACACATTTATGACAGAGTGAGTCGTACATTTATTTTCAAAAAGGGCCAGTGTGGCATTATCTTATTCTTTTTTAGTTTTTTTTATCCCACGATTTTTGTTACCCATTCTTTCACCCAGTGCCAAATGCCTAAGCCGTAATCCTGGGTGCTACTCTCCCTCTGCCAGCCTGGGGAGAGCCCCGAACTGAGGGCCTTTCAGCATTTGTAATTGACACGACTTTACGTAGAAAGAGCATGTGGTCAGTAAGCTAATTGGCTGCACCATCAGGCACCCTAAATATTCAACTTTTTTTGACAGTTGCGAAAAATAACTGGTATTTTAACTGGGGACCCCCCTGGACCCCCCCAATTCCAAGTGCACCCACGCACACTTGGAATACTGCGAGGCGTTTTCACAATATTTGCCTCTTTGTTTGCCTCTCTAAGAACAAAGGTCTTAAAAGTCATTACATTTAGAAATGTGCAGATACCCTGTATACACATATACTGTATGTTGGTTTGTTTACTGTTGAGTGAGAAAACAATGTTGCACATTAAGCTAATCATCTGGGGACCCCCCAAAATAATTTGGGGACCACCGGTTTGGTAACCACTGCTCTAGGTAAAGTGTACCTGGGGTATACTTAAAGACACCCTGTTAGCCTGTTACCCTGACGTCTTGTGATGTCAGAGTATGTTGCATCTGCTTTTAACCACTTAAACCCCTACTTCATTGGACGATAATTGAAGATAGCCTTGTGTGAGCTTTTAGATAAGCTATTTTTGCTCTTTTTGCAAATGTTGAAATCTTTTGAACATTATTATTTATTTATTTTGCCTTTTAATGACATGCCCTAAATAGGAATGGCAGGTTGAAAGTGGTTAATTCTACCACCGGGATGCAATGGTCAAATTATCCTCATGTGGGACACAAGTCCCCATTACTTTTGACGCAGTTCCCTGTTGCATTCTATAAAGCTTATTCTTATTCTTTTGATATGAAGGGACATCAGGAAATGTCATTTCCACGGCATTAACCACAAGCCCTGTGAAGACCACACCCAGGACTTCTAACGGGGTCACACTACCACCTACTACTATTGCTGTCACAGAGAAGAAGGTCACTACGTCACCACTGCTACAGTCCACAACTACAGCACCAGCTGCTGTATCCACCCCCTCAAAAATACTAACACCATCACCACCACCACCAACACCACCAACAACAGTTACAGCCATAGAAACGCCGACAAAGACAATCTCGGTAAGACTCGGATGACAATTCCAGATAGCCAGTGCTGATATTATGTGAGAAAAATAATGGCATATTTGATTTATATCAACCCATTAAAACCTGAGGCCGATTTTTCTGAAAAACGTATGTTGCTATATCAGTGGTTTCTCAAACTTTTTCATCTCAAGGACCCCCAAAATGTGGTATTTGGCCGCCGACCCCCCCGCCCCCCCCTCGCCCCCATCTCAAAATATTTTGTTCCAGGGACCAAATATATATTTATATATTTTCAAAGATTTGCACACATTTTCAAGATTTATCAAAAATAGCAGATCTACAAGCTCGCAGTGTGGCATGAAGTGACGCGCTGTGAGCTTGTATATTTGCTATTTTTGAATAGCCAAAGTATAGAATATGGTTAAAATCTAAAATGACACAGATGCTTTCCCGGTTTTAATGGGTTAACCAGATATCTTTGACCACTGTACATCTGTGATGATACTCTGATGCCAACATATACCTCTAAGTTCACAGTTATCTTTTCTACACACAAGTAGAATGTTAACAATCTATTCTCTGCTTTCTTTTTTGTTTACAGTTTACTAAAGGGCAAGAGGTAAGATGTTTCTGTAATTGCACCCAGTGGCCTTCATTCTTCATCATGGTTGTCATGTTGTCATTATTCCTGTCCATGGGAAGTGAGCTTCTTCCTTTTCCAATCAAATGTTTTTATACAGATAATTCTTTCAAATGTTTTCTTCAATTTGGAAAGTAATTTCAATCATCTTAAATGATATATATTTTTAAATATATTATTTACATTATTTTGCCTGCGCCATAGTAATATTGTGAGCTTGTTTAGGGATTCATGGTTTGCTCAAGGGCACGTCAGGGATAAAGACGCCGGATTGTAGGCCGGTTAGCCTCCCTTCCCTGAGATTGTCACTAATTGTCACACCATACTAAACCATTTCTAAACTTAAAAGGAGTAGTTCACCCAAAAGATATTTATTTTCTATCAATTACACACCCCATGAAGCCTTGAATTCATGGAGATTGTTTTGTCGCATTCCTAAGCCAATAATTTGTTGATGGGGTGGCTGGTCAGTAGGAGACTCAATTGGGTCTCTTCCGGTCATCAAATTATTGGTTTAGGAATGCGACAAAAACAAAAAAATCTCCATTAATATATTCAAGGCTTTGTGTGTAATTGATAGAAAATAAGTAACTTTTTGGATGAACTACTCCTTTAACCATGCTGACCTTTAAGTACATTTAATTCGCTCAACCCATGCCTAAACATAACCGCACCCCAAAAGGGTGAGTTTTCCTGGCAGTGACATAAAGCGCAAAATGGCCACCATGTCAATATGGTCAATGTGGACTGAAGCGCTGGTCAGCACCAAACCACGCACAAATTGGAAGCATAATTGGAAGTCACTGTAGAAAGACCAGGGAACAGGAAGAGGAAACACTGATGTGATCTTAGACATTCTGTTTCCAGCTTCAAGGCAGGAAACAGTGAAGCAACGCTTTAAAAATAAAAGGATTCCAGCCGCCGGGTGGAAAAACTATCTTAATGGGAACCCTTCCTGCCTTTCACTAGTTTCCTACTTTCCCACACCTCTTTAACGTTCGGTCTCCTTTTTTTGGGGCTCACGACACAGCTGGCGGCGCTCTGTAAAACGCCAGGAATAATCCACGCATCACAGCAGAGGAAGTTATGACCTCGGCGTTCACCTTTGACCCCTCGTCGCACTCTAGAACACAGCGATCAAAGGACAGTGATGTCACATCAGCAGTACAACCATTGTTACGTTGACAGTTCAGGGCAAGGATAAAAATGGGATGGTGCAATCTGGGTCAACGTGACTTTGTGTGTGTGAGATGTGTACAGACTTATATTTAGTTGTGCGTGTAACGAAGGGGGACACCTCCGGTTACTTTAAAATAATATACTGGTTGAGGCGGCGAATATGGACTGGATTCCGGTCAGAGAATCAGGGGAGTCTGGAGAAGGGATTTCTTTCCAATGATTTATTGTCCATACAGTGTATGCGTTGCGCACTGAAAAATGCAGATCTACAAGCTCTTTGTACACTTGTGTTACAAGAATAAATCAGGCTTAACGCTTAAAGGGATAGTTCACCCCCAAAATGACTTTTTCTATCGATTGGTCACCCCATGGAGACTTGAATATTGTTATATTGTTTTGTTTGTGTCGCATTCCTAAGCCAATAATTTGATGACCGGCAGCGGTTCCGGTAGGAGACACAAAGAGCCTAACGGTCCTGGTTATCAAATTATTGGCTTAGGAATGCGACAAAAACAAAACAATATCCATGAATTCACGTCTCCATGGGGTTACTAATCGATAGAAAAAAATGTTTTTTTTTTGGGTGAACAATCCCTTTAAGTTGACATGTTTGGTCTCATTGTCAGAACAAAGAAAATAAGGAGCTCGGCAAAGTGTGCACGAAGCTGATGGAAGCCATGAATGCTGCCAACTGCACCATGACCGTGCGGCAACACAACGGCAAAACACATTTCCACAGCGTACAAATTGAGGGCACAGGTAACCCAACCGAATAAACTGTTTCAGCAATCCACTCTGCCAAACCCAGTCACTGAACTGTCATGGATAATCATGGTGTACACCAGTTTGACCTAATATTATCATCTACCCACATAGTGGTGGAAAAAGTACTCAAATGTTTTACTTAAGTAAAAGTATCAATACTGCAGTGTAGCAATACTCTGTTACAAGTAAAAATTGACTTGAGCAAAAGTACAAAAGTATTGGTGTCAAAGTATATTTTCAAATAGCCTATGTGTAAAATAGGCCTAAAAGTGGTTAATGTATGTTTTATAATGTAATCATTTATATCTGCAAAGTAACTAGTAACTAAAGTTTTCAAATAATTGTAGTGGAGTAGAAGTAAAAGTATAGACAATTGGAAATACTCCAGTAAATTAAAACTACCTCAAAATGTTACCTAAGTACAGTGCTTGAGTAAATGTACTTAGTTACTTTACACCACTGCCCACATATCATAATCATAGTTGTTTTTGTTCTTACAGTGAATGTAACCCTTGCAACCCAGTACTACGAAGAGATCACAAAGGCAAACGGAACGGTAAGTCTCCTTGCTTTGTAGAGCTAAATACGGTACGCAATGATATTGGATTCATCAGGTCTTCATCAAGAACCATGGTGTGATATTAGGTCAGTGTGGTCGCAAGGAACAGGTTGCAAAACGTGTACGTTTTGATTTTGACAGCAAATTTTGATTTAGTTTTAGTTATAGTCTTTTGAATAAAATTCCATTTAGTTTTAGTCATATTTTAGTCACCTGAAATGTTTTACTTTTAGTCTAGTTTTAGTCGACTAAATACAAGATTATAGTCGACTAAATCTACAGTTGAATTAGTCGACTAAAGTGTATTTTGGTGGTGCCTTATTGGTGTCGTAATGGCTGATTTTACACTTTTACACATGCTGAAAATAGCCGATCTACAGGCTACTGAGCTTGTAGATCTGCTATTTTCAGAGCGCAACACCCATATCTTTTTATTTCATGATCAAACAGAAGTTTGGACTAAGATTTGATGTTTTTGTCTCTGAAAAAAGGCCCTGGCTTCATCTCAAATTTCTCTCTCCCCTTTCCTGTGACAGAAGTCGGCCGACAACTCGACCCTCATTGCCATCCTGGCATCTTGTGGAGCTCTGCTGGTCATGATCGTTGGCCTCGCCATTTATGCCCACCACCGCAAACCCTACCACGAGAACCAGGTACACTGTAACGTGTAACCCCCATTAAAACCGGGAAAGCATCCGTGTCATTTATACTTATGCTATTCAAAAATAGCAGATATACAAGCTCATAGCGCGTCACTTCGTGCCACCCTATGAGCTTGTAGATCTGCTATCTTTGGAAAACCGTGACAATCTGTGCAAATCTTTGAATATCTATACATTTTTTACTCAAATCTTTGCTTCTGGGGTCCCTGGAACAAAATGTTTTCAGATGCGGGGTTGGCAGCCAAATACATATAATTTTGGGGGTCCTTGACATGAAAAAGTTTGAGCACCACTGATATAGAAACATACGTTTTTCAGAAAAGATGTATAAATTAGGAGAATTAGAAGAAACTAGACCATACCCGGTCGACGCATCCGTGGGGGGATATGCGCACATGATCTGGCAACCCGGGAGGCAGTTCGTCCCATAGCTGGGCAGCCCCGTAACCATGGCGACAGTGTTTTATACTACAACGCTAATAAGAAGCTGAGATTTGATGAAATTGAAAAACGGGCTTCACAGTTAAGTTCAGATGGTAATGGTCAATGGCTGTGTGCAAATTCAGAGCAATTGCTCCAGACACTGAGGAGAACCGGGTAGCTTCACCTACCACTACAGACCCACTACAAACGGACAGAGGTTACTAGAATTATAGTATGATGTGTAAATCGGCCTCAGGTCTTAAAGGGCTAACTGTAACACAGAGTGTTGAAATTGACCTCTAAAGGATACATCTTTACCCTCTGAGTTTATATTAAATGATCACATAGGGTTTGGCAGTGTAAGAAGACCCAACACAAATGGGCCAGTTTAAGAGTTGAGGCTAGTCTCAGAAATTGTATTCAGTGGAGGCTTCACAGTAAAATCCTCTGAACTCTCAGAGTGTACAAAACCGAATGGAACCGTAGCAGTCTATTTGGTTACATTTTGTAAACTCTCTGAGTTACATTGAGGATTTTACTGTGTTACAGTAAATTGTATTTATAGTTTATGACAAGGCCTAATCCATTGCATGGACAATTCCAATAACCAATTTTAAACCGATCACCTGTTTTTTTTGGCTCCACAGCAACATCTGACAGAGGAGCTGCACACGGTGGAGAACGGGTACCACGACAACCCCACGCTGGAGGTGATGGAGGTGCAGCCGGAGATGCAGGAGAAGAAGATGGCCCTGAACGGCGAGTTCAACGACAGCTGGATCGTCCCGATCGACAACCTGCTGAAGGAAGACCTTCCCGACGAGGAGGACACCCACCTGTAGGGACGAGCGAGGAGGACCGACAGAGAGAGAGAGAGAGAGACGAGAACAAGACAAAAAGGACAGGATCTAATAGAGCTGAACCGCCGATAACACGCCTCCACCACAACCCTGATCTACACTGCTCACTGACACCGCTGTTCCAGAGAGTGATACAGATAGAAATACATCCCATAGAACTGAGAGTGAGAACTTCAGTCATGTTCTGTTAGATGTGTTGTATCTGCTTCCACCTTCCAGTCTTCACACCCACCGATAAAGACTTTGGAGCTTTTTAGCGTCCAATGGCACAAAACAAAGAGGAAACAAAAGGAGGGTTGAAGGAATGGAGAATGTCATACATGTTGTATTGTCGACAAGTACTTGCTGGACGGGGGGTGGGGGGTGGGGGGAACCACGGGAATAGGGCATAGCAATGGCGGCCATTTTCTGGTTCCACTCAAAAATAGTCCATGCATTTTTCCCATATACTGTAGATTTCTAAAAATATTAATATCAATTATTTTAAGCCTAGTATCAAGCCATCCAGTGTCCTGGTGATTCATGAACATAAAACATTTTATTCTGTGAATAATTGATATAAATATTTTTGGAAATCTCTATAGAAAAATGCATCGCCTTTTTTTGAGTGGAACCAGAAAATTGTCGCCACTGCTATGCCCTATACCACTGACATAATGGCTTTGGAAATGTGATGCACAGAACAGGAGGCTGACTGAGTTCTGTCTGTGCCTACTTTGTATAGGCCTAAAACAGACATTTAGATCTGGTGCTAACCTACGTAGCACAATTTCAAATCCCTAGTGCCACTTAGATTTATGAAATTCTATAGATTCAAGTAAATTTAAGTGAACAAATGGTCACTGACAAATGGGTAGAGGCATGCACTCCATCTTCTCTTATACCCAGTAAAAGAGTGTTGATTTATACATAAGCAGTAAGCACCTGTAAATAATATATTTTTTGAAAAATGTTAGTCTTGTGAAGTAAACAATCTTGCAAACGTATCAACTTGCAAGATCGTCCGTATGGAAACTAATTTCCATCACTGAATAAAAATAAACAGGCCTGAATCCTTAAAAACGTATCTAGCCACTTACTTTACCACTTAAGCCCTACATACTTTGTTGCGATGCGACACATTGTGAGCTTGAACATCCTCCATTTCCGCTGTTTTTGTTATTCTTAAAGAATCATATTTTTCAATATTTTTGAAAATGTTCGCCTATAATGACATGCCCAAAAATAGGGACACCAGGGTTAAGGGTTAAAGTGTAGTTAATATCTGAAAATTATTCTGTGTTTTTTTTCCGCTCTCAATAGGTAATCATACACAATTTACAAGAAGAATAAACAGCCTCAGAAGAGCTATAAAGTGGGAATTGCAAGAACAAATAATCAAGCTGTTTTTATTTGTATGACAAAAATGGGCTTCCATAGGCAGATGATGCCAGGACAGAAAGATAAAACCATAACAGCATTACGCAGCGGCTTCCAATGCTATCAATGCATTGAATTTTATCAGACCATTGAATGGGCGAGTAGGCAACATACTGACCTACCCGCGATTTATCAGACCATTCATTGGGCGTAATCAGGAGCTACTGACCTACTCGGAGGCAGCGCAGTCCCCACAACATGATTTACGATTCTGTGCCTATGGGTACATAACTCGAACCGCGCGGAGTAGGCTCAAGCTAATGTCGCAACGTTCAGGACGGCAACTCGCTCGCTTTAGCTCGCTCGGTGGTACCTCACGTGGCTCCAGTTCGCTTGAGACTGCGCGCTTCCGAAACTGGTCCGAAACTAATCTCCCATTCAATACATTGATAGCATCCGAATGGGGTGCACCACCAACAGCCCTGACAAGTTTTATGTTTTAGAACTCAGGATAATCTAGTGCCCAATTTATGCTCGTCACATGCCGAAAATAGCAGACCTACAAGCTCACTACGCGTTGCATCCGCAAAACGTAGTGAGCTTGTAGGTTGGCTTTTTTCAGCATGCGACCCCCGGTATGAATCGGGCTTAAGTCATCCTGGTGATTTTGACTACTGTGTCTTAGCTCAAGAAGGACCTGCCGATGGCTGTGAAGGCCGCAGAGGTACAAATTTGAACTTATTGATGCAGAACAAGCGTGTCGGTAGAGACACTGCCAGGATGGAAGTTTCTGCGGAAACAAAACGAAGGGAAATGAACACTGTAAATAGTAGGATGATTGTACACTACTATACTGTTATTGATGCTGTACATAGTCGAGCCATTTTATATTCCGAAACGGCTGACTTGTCATTACGGACCCGAACCACACAGCGTTGTGTGTACATTTTAAGACTTTATTTTATTTTATTTTTGTTGCCGTTTGATTGTTTGCACTGTCAATCAACTGATATCTTTCACTTCCCTTTCACTCAGTAAAATGTTATATATTTACATTCATACCACAAGCTCATACATTCATACCACAAGCCTAAGAAAATACACCCGATTTATGTTGTTTCTCATTGTGTTGTTGTGTACAGTCTCACTTTTATGATACTTTTTAAGTTTTCACCAAAGTATGTACCAGTATTTTATATATTTATGGTTTGTTTGCTGATGAAGCCAAGCAACAGGGGTCTGACACACTGGAACTTGTAAAATTGTCAATTGCCTTGCAGTTTGACGAAGGCAATGTCATTTTCTTGTAAGATTTGCAAATAAAGTGTTTTTTCTTTTTCCAATCAAATCCATGGGCAGGACTATTATGTACAGTATGCATGATCACAATGTTGAAGAAACATCACAGAGAGTGAATTAAGAAAACCTGAACAAAATACAATCTTTATTCGTTATATACATTACATACAATGCAATACTACAAGGATTTCTACACATTCACGTTATCCACAGAGTAGTGCTTCCCGACCCAAGAGTACCAGTCTACTCCTGAGTCATGATCAGGGGTGGAGGAAGGGTCAAATGAAAAGAAAAGAGATGAAAAAATAACATTCCATCCAGCTAAATTTGTGTCAAGAATCTTAACGCTACAATTTGCACACAAAAAAAAGTGTATTTGGCATTTTGTTTTTACAAAAGGTGCTTTCCTTTTTTTTTTCAAACGGTTCTCATTTTTTTCAGGCATAAACAAAAATAAACAAATCTTTAAGCAGTCACAATAAGCCCTAGGGTTTTGTGAAATGATAAATAGAAATTCTCAAAGTAGCCTTTGTTTTTGTACTTTGTCTTTGTTCCAGTACATGTTGATATTACAGAACTTTCTCCACTCAGCTTGTACGAGGGCAGCAGACACATAGGCAAATAAACATTTGCACAGACACAATACCAAACACACATACTCTCAAAAACATATGCATGACAATGGTAATGGCCAAGAAATTGAATGCTGTGAAATCACCAGGTCTAACAGATTAATTGGAACTCGATGAGATTCATTCCTTCAGGACTCATTTTCAACCACTTGAGTCAAGCAGCAAAGCTGAGCTGGGCTAATGTTCCGATGTCAGTAGTACCAGAGAGATTTCACTGTGGCAGAATATAAATAAATCGACACAAAATTTAAAGGCGTGTCTACAAACAGCCATTCCATGCAGAAAGTTTACTTTAAAGTACGCCTTTTGCTTATTAATTCACCTTCGAGTGCCTATTCTGGGGCAAACTTTCGGCAAAAGTAGCAGATCTAGTTTGAAGATTGTCCATTTTCTGCGAAGACAATTGGTGAAGAGGGGAAAAATGGGGGGGCAAAGTATAGCTCCCTTAGGGACACCGGTCAAATAAGTATATAGGGTTTAAGTGGTTAAACCTCTTAACGGCCAATCTCCACAGATCTGAACTTTTCCTGTTTTGTTTGTTTGTTTGTTAACTCATTCACTGCCAGAATTATTTCTGGCCCGTTTGAACACCGCCAAGATTTTTCATTGAAAAAAAAAAGTACTCAGGAGCCGAGATAAAGAATTTTTAAGTTTTAAGTTAACAAGGAAGTGGATGGGAGTCTATATCTTCGAAAAATCATATCTCCTTGGTCTTTGGGTCAAAAAAAAAAAAAAAAATCTAAAAAAAAAAAAAAAAAAAATAATAATATTTTTAATTTTTTTAATTTTTTAAAAAGTCGTTTTAGTCGTTCTTGGCAGGCATGGCTTATGGACAGAAGTCGTTTTAGTCGTTCTAGGCAGTATATGAGTTAAACCACTGAAGCCCTATTCACAATGTTGAAAAAAAAAAAAAAAAAAAGGTTTCCGCCTGTATGACATGCCGAAAATAGGAATGCCAGGTTGAAAGTGGTTAACTCTCTGATTACTGATGTGACCAAAGCGAAAAAAACGTTTTGAAAAGATGTGTTAGCAGTTATAACACATGACTTAAATGATTAATGGAGTGAATTTTCCATAGAAAACATCTCACATGATCCTATTTTTGTGGTTGAGAGGAAGTGTACTGTACAAATAATATTACACAATTTGAAAATTCTGGTTGATACAAACATAATTGGAATATTTTTTTTTACTGAAATACAGACTAGTCTTATTCCATTGGTAAAAAAACAAAACAAAAAATACATCACAACTATTCTTAGTGTATCATCAGGAGAGACAGTCGGGTGCTGCTTTATCAATAAATATTTTTTATATTAAACAACCCATTAGTCTTATTGAGAGCTATGAAAGACTGTGGTTTTGTTTTTTATCACTGTACACAGATATTAGACAGTAGGTTCACTTCCACAAGCATTGTAATAATGACCAGGGTGGAAAATCACAAGCCTGTCAAATTTAGCAGCTTATATAACAATAATTAAATAAAAAAAGGAGTTCACAAGCCTTCCAAGCAGGCAAACCTCAACCAAATAAAAACGGTTCCTAATGGGTCTGAAGCACTGATTCCTCGTGTCACTATTAGTTCCCCGTAGACAGTTCTCGAATAGGACAGTTTGAGAAGCTACAGTGTTTTTTTATAAACAGATATCACTGTGTGGTGAATTTCAAGTGTGTACATTTTGCATAAAGTGGGCAGAGAGCACCTATGATCAGGGCATAGAGCAGCCGGAGAATAAGGTTACGTGTCAAACAGGCTTGTCCCAACTTTGACCACTTGATGTATGTCAGAACTCAATAAATCCTTTCAACTGCAAACTAGAGCCATCTGCGCGTGCATGCGAGAGTGTGTTTAAAATGAATATATATATATATACTGCCTGCTCCAACTATGGGAAATAACGGTGGTGAACACTCAGAATTTTGGAAGAAAAACAATTGGGGTTTTCATCCATTCATATAATCACACTGACCATATGCAATGGCAACATAACAGGATAAATAGAAGAACGGCTCCTTCTACAAGAATTTTCAATGAACATTGGATTATTGGCACTGGCAGGCTCAAGTCACACACACACATATATTTTTATATTTTTATAAATTATATACTTTATATGTTAGGATTATTCCTATATTTTTAGGATCATTCCTCTATTCTTTCTACAGCACTACTAAAATGTTGACCACCCATGTCTGAACGACCATTTGTATCATAGAGATGGATATTACGGGCAGTTAGCGAGCAAAAAACAAACAAACTAAAGAATCACCTAGGACTATTTCAACATGACGTCGTTGTCTGGCATAAACCTTTTATCTCCAAATTGGATGTATTTTTTTCTCCATAAATTATTGCACCCTTTTAAATTTTGTCATGTGACATTATAAAAATGGCAAAAATAACAGATCTACAAGCTCACAATGCGATTCATTGTGAGCTTGCAGGTCTGCAACTATTTTTTGCTACTTTTGCGTGACATCATGATGCGAGGTGTTGTGAGCTTGTAGATCTGCTAGTTTTGAACATTTTTTTAAACCATTTCACCTGCTGTATAATGACAAGCCCAAACTACCAGGTTGAAAGTCTAAGAGGTTAAATCTGTCTGCGGGCTTATTATAAATAGATATTTAGATGAAGTTAAATGTATCCTAATTTCTCACTAAATAATAATTATATTGGATCCATACAGGCTATGGTTTTGGACATACAAGGTTTCTGCCCGACAGCAACGATAATCTTAACACAAGCAAGATTCAATGGGTCTCATTTCACCATCTACTTTCCCAAAACAAGGATGAATGCCTAAGCTTGTGGTCGACTGCACATACGTCAATGTTTTCCAATGGAGAACAAAGAGTAAGGAGTTGGGGGGGGGGGGGAGACAACAACTTAAAAATGGGGAATAACTACACGAACATGAGCAACTAATGCCAAGCAAACATTGCGTGCAAATCCTCTTCATGTAAACCTTCTGAAATCAAGTGAAAAAGTTTAACGCTAAAGCTACGTTTGGCAGAGTTCGATGGGGTTCTCTACGCACTCCCAATTCAAACTAATTCTTTGTCAAAAAAAGAAAGAAAACGATATCAGGACCTTGCACACACACACACCGACACGGGCCGCTGTGGCGTTTTTTTTGTTTCCTCGTGATCAAATAAACACAGTGTTGTTCAGTATTCGTGTCCACCCACCCCCTCTGTCAAACCCACGTACGTGTGCGTCTGCTTACGGGCCCCTCATTCGCCCGCCTGGTTCACTACCACAGCTAATACCAGCATAGGGGAGAGGAGCAGCAGACGAATGCAGTCCACGGGCAGGTCACGGTTCGGGGTGACAAGAGTGTTTCGTGTCTAGAAAAATAACTTGCCGTTCCTCTGTCCAACGAGGGGGAAGTCCCATTGGCGCGAGGGGCCAGCGGTGTGGGCTGTGTTTTGGTAGCGGGATGGGGGCTACAGGGTGATGAGGTCCACCAGGTTCCCCTTGGGCGGGGTCATGCTGTCTGGGAAGAAGTTGACCAGCGTGTCGAAGAGCTGCGTACGCTGGGCGTAGGTCTGGTCCACGTCTGAGAAACCTGACGGAGGCGGAGGAGAATGAGAGAGAGAGAGAGAGAGGAGGCGGTGAGAAAGAGAGAGAGAGAGAGAGAAAAGGAGATGTGCAGAAAGGAAAGTAGACAAAAAAAATAGACAAAGAGACAGAGAAATGGAATGAGAGAAAGACTGAGAGTTCAGTCTGTGGGTGGAGGATTCTTACAACTCCATTCCAACAGGAAGGTGTGTTCCCACAGATAGTTAAAGGTCAGGAAACTGTACAAAAGGACCCATGGGATCAAAGAACAAGGACTTCTTATGTAATGTGGTTTATACTGAATAAATGCGTCATAATAATTGGTGTTTGGGTTGAGGAACATGGCAAAATCCGGAGTTTTAAAGAATTTAAAACTCCGGATTTTGCTGTGAAGGATACTGAACAGGACGCAGAATTACCCAGAGGGATGAAGTCAGAGCTGGACTTGAAGAGGGCTGAGGGCAGGAGCTGGAACTGAACACAGAGAAAACAACATTTGATTCACGCTCAATGGCGGTGACTAAGCACTTCCACCTGCAGGCTCACTAATAGTTCATCAATAAGCCGTTCAAGGAGTGAATTCCCCTCATGGATTAACCCATTGAGACCTGAAGCCGATTCTACATGTCTCCTAAATCGCAACAGTATTCTGAAAAACCTATGTTTCTATATCAGTGGTGCTCAATCCTTTTCATGTCAAGGACCCCCAAAATGATATGTATTTGGCCGCAGACCCCCATCAAAATATTTTGTGCCAGGGACCCCCAGAAGCAAAGATTTGAGTTAAAAATGTTCGCTTTAAAAATATATATACTATATTCAAAGATTTGCACACATTTTCACGATTTTTCAAAAATAGCAGATCTATAAGCTCGTAGCGCGGCACTCGGTGCCACGCTATGAGCTTGTATATCTGCTATTTTTGAATAGCCCAAAGTGTAAAATAATGCTTTTTAGCTCAAATCTAAAAATGACACAGTTCCAGGTCTCAATGGGTTAAGTAAAAATCACAGGCCGCTCTGGACATGCTGTAGTGCGGTGTAAAGGTCCTTACACACCGGGGCGTTTTTTTTCATGCGAATAATACGTTTTTTTTAAAAACACCTTATAAAGTCAATGCAAGCTTCCAAATCAGTTTTGCGGAGTGAAAAAAAGCATCTTTTATTTATTCGGGCCGAGTCCGAATTTTGCGTATTATTCGCATAATCGCTGGTGTGTAATGACCTTTATGCTTGTGTTCACACTGGCAGATACAAAGCTACAGTCTACCATTCATTTTCAATGAAGATTCAAAGCTGCAGCCGATGTTTGTAGCTGCTACAAAATCTACAAAGCTACAAAACGTGATGTTTAACCACTTCCATTGCTCTCCACATAATTCCTGCTTGTAATGGGGGGGTTGAAATAATTATTTCTGTCCGCTAGTTCCATGTTCTTATTAAACCCCCGGCTTTATTTTCCTTTATATTTTTCTTGCTTGCCAATGCACGCTTTGATGTCGTCAACAAGCTCGCTGTGCAAACAGCATCTCTGACAGATTATGCTGCTCTAATGAATAACTTTGCATCTTTTGTAACTGCGAGTGTGAACACAGCATTAGGCTACAGGTTGTGCCAAACTTTGCCTGCCAGTGATGATATACAAATTATTTTTGTAAATTATTTACAATATCTGACAGTCCCACATATAGGCTAGTGATTCTCAAAGTGGACCCAGGGGTCCTTGAGGGGCTTCGAGGGGTCCCCAGCTAAATTGTAGTTTGGAACTAAATGGACTCTTAAAAAAGGTCTGTAACTCCGAGAGTGTACAAATGGAACCAAGTGGACCCTATGGGTCCACTTGGTTCCATTTGTACACTCTCAGAGTTATGGGGGTCCGTGACCTAAGACTGGAGATCCTTTTAATTACAAAGTGTGAGAAGCACTCTACTGTAATGTCAAAATAAGAGAATCTACCCCCACCGTAAGAATGTTTTTATCCATGTTGGGAGTGCTTCACAGGCATGTGTTTCATAAAGTTTCTCTCCATATCTAAGAGACCTTGAACCTCCAATTCTATAGAGCTTGTTCATCTTTGTTCAAAAGGGAGTACGTATGTCTGTCTACAGGTGTTCTTTTCCCCCCTTTCTCTTTTAATTAACTGAATGCCCCCAATAAAGGATGTGGCCTTCATGATTACCCCAAGTATATCTAGCTACACACCTGTGACATTTGATTACACACACTTTCTGATGAATGCATCGGTATGCATTCATAAAATAAATCTTTCTTTAGTACCTTTTACAGCAATAAATAGCAATTCATATATTGATCATTGTATCAGACGGTCTGTCAAAGGTTCAGATCTTAAATTAAGATCTGTGTTCAGGCCCATCATCCAATGACGTAGAAAGAAATTGGCCCGAGGACAAACTTATCAGCCATTATTTGTCTTTTTTGGTGACATCTTTATCGGCGATTATGCAGTCGATGTGCCACTTCACCTGACATCCCCATTTTGGGCATGTCATCATAGGCGATAGTTAAAACAAATTTGAAACTATTTTCAAAAATATCAGATCTACGTATCGCAACGCAGGAAAAGGGCTTAAGTGGTTAAATAAAATGTTTTTTTGTTTTTTCTGTATACGTACGTTAAATGTTCTGAAACAGAAAATGTAATCAATCAACATATTTTTTTACTGATTAGAAAATGTTACACTTTTTGTCAACGTATCGATCATAACATTGGTAATCTGTGTTCTATGATTCTCCAAAATCAGGATTGGAACCAAAAATCTGGCATCGGTCGGATTGAACTTATCCTAAATAGTATTTAGGATAAGTAGATAGGAGATGGTAGTATTTAGTAAATACTACCATCTCCTATCGCGGTTTCCCTACCTCTTTGGTCTCCTCTGGGTCGCTGTGGTCCACAGTCAGAGAGAGGTCATTCTGCAGGTACTTCAGGGCGTTCAGTGGTTCTGACTGTGCCTTCTCCTCAAACCTAGCAATCGACCCGGACCCACCAAAAAGAAACATCAATTGTATAAGTCAGAAGATCAAGAGTGTTGGGGAAACTGGGCTGCGGTTCCAAAAAAAGAACACTAGAGGGCAGTAAACGTCAAACAATTCTTATCCTGGCAGTGTCAAGTTCAGTGGCATGATCACACTGGTGGAATACCACACCTGTATTTCCTGATGAGGTATCTACAGTGGCGGAGGAGGTATTCCTTGGAGGGCCGGCACAGTTTGAGGGACCAGAAGTCATCCAGACGCATCTTGGGAGAGCAGGACTTTCCCGGGTTACCGCCAAACAGGTAGTGCACCTGGACACAGGATGTTGAATGAGTACATGCTAAGCTAACCTGGTCTAACTGGTGTCTATGTCTGTCTGTGCGCACGTGTGTGTGTGTGTGTGTGTGTGTGTGTGTGTGTGTGTGTGTGTGTGTGTGTGTGTGTGTGTGTGTGTGTACTGTACTTGTGTGTGTGTGTACTATATCTAGAGGCCTGAACAGCCATCAAAGATTCCACATACATTTTTACCAGGGGGAAAACAAAACTAGTATCAGAGATTTACAAGCCACTTAACCACTTCAACCCTCTAGATATGCATTTCGTTGACAGGTGTCCCCCAGGGGTCTGTACTTAGCCCGTTCCTTTTTTCGCCCCCTCTACGCCAAATCTCTTCGCTGAAAGATTAAATGGCCGATCCACAGTACAAGCTCACAACGTTGCATTATATGCGATGCTTTGTGAACTTGTAGCTCCGCCCATGTTGGTGTTAGAATGGTCATTTTCGGGGCTAGGGTTGATGTGGTTAAAAGACAATAGATCAATAAAACAAGTGTCTGTGTGGTCACCTTGTGCATCTCATCGTAGACCAGCTGGTGGGCGAAGCGCGGACAAGGCTCCTCCTCCTGCAGAGCTTTGCTGGGGTTCTCTTTCACCGCTTGATCATTCTTATATACACATGACCTAAGCAGAAACACACACGCACGCACAACAGACGCACATTAGAGGCAATAGAAAAAGCCCTGGAGCGGACGCTGTACGCCCCCCCCCCCCCTCTAGTATAGAGGAACGGGTGCACATAAACATTACGCTTGAAGTGTCTTATGAACTTATTTCAGTTGACATGCTGTAACAGAACAGCTACTGAGACCAATGTACTGGAACAAGAGAGGCTACAGACTGTTCTTTCAGAATTACTGTTCCAAGCAGCTTACATCAGAGAGAGCGGAACACTGAGTTTCACTACTGAGGTGGTACACACACACACACACACACACACACACACACACACACACACACACACACACACACAGCTTCTTTTTCGAAGGGCAAGGGGGATAATTCTGAAGTCGTTTTCGGAAGGTCAGGAAATCCTTTGAAATATGATACGCGGCGGTGGCGATTGTATCGAAAGGTCTTGACTAATATAAACCGCTTATTTGTATGCAACTTGTTTGTGCAAGTGTGTGACAGAAACAGAGAAAGAGAGAGAGATAAAGAGAGACAGGGGGAGAGAGAGAGAGCGAGAGGGAGAGAAAGAAAGAAAGCATAACGCGGTTGGTTACCAGTTGTTACGGGCGATGTCGTAGATCCAAAATGAGTTGCGGACGTTCTCTTCCCGCTTGTCCTTGTCCTTGCTGAGGCCTGACAGGACGTGGATCTCGTTAAGCTCAGGGTCTATGGTGGCTCTCTGGGTAAAACCTGTCATTGGTACTGAGGGGCGGGGCAGACACACACACGCACACACACACGCACACGCACACACACACACACACACACACACACACACACACACACACACACAACAGTAGCACTTACAAATGGAGGTCAAGTCAAGAGATATCACACATGCCTTAGCTATCCATTCCAAACTATCCCCTTTAACACAGTAGGTAGAAAGCTGCCCTGGGTCAGCAAGCAGCCAGAAATGACAGATATGATAATGTTTAGAAGCTAGCTGGGCCAGTGGGACAGATTAGCATAGTAAAACATAAAGGAGACAGCAGAGGAGCATCATCTGACATCTCGCTGTTAAAGATGCACCTTTTAAACCATTAACCAATCGACGGATGGAAGAACGAGAGGCGATTGAAGCATAACAGCTTGATAACATAGCAATATGCCACCATGGCAACGTGACCCGGAGGAGCCGGAAAAAGAACACTGGACTGTGATGCAAATTTCAACCGGTATGATCACCCCCCAGCGCCCTGCAGTACACAGCGGTTCACTGGATAAATGTCAACACATGCTGGACTTCCTTCTGCAGAGTAAACATGGCAAGGGAACAGGTTAGATACGGAGGTGGCTTACAAACTCGGCTGGCCTAATGTAATGTCTTGTTTGGACAGTGAGCCTCTGTTGCAGATGGGAGAGAAACAAGTCATCCTAAAGCACAACTGATCCAAACATCAGTCAGTCAGCCTTCGTAGGTTTTAATACATCCATATGCTAATGAATTTTTCAAAGCACCATAAAGAAAATAAGCTGTGTATCTAGTGAGCTTGACAAGAGCCAGGCTGTTGATCTATTATTCATCCTTGTTACATTCCAATGCTGACATATTAACTTATTACTAATACCAGGTCCGGTAAGCCAAGTAAGTCAAGTCACCAGGCCTGTGTGTGGCAAACATATCATGCCGCACTGATATCTAAGGAGGATAAACGTTTGCCAAACTGAACTGGCTCGATGTTTCTTTCAATTTAATTTGAAGGGAATGAGATGAGAATAGACACACACAGGCATACTGAAGCAGACAGCCTGCGCCCCCGTACAGAGGAAGAGCTCATTAGGCAGGAGTTATGAAATGGAAATGAACAGCGTGGAGATGTTGTTGTTGCAGTGCTAGTGCGTCTGGCCCCGACCGCTGCAACCATAAACATTCAAGAACTATTACGAGACAGAGGGAGGGAGAGAAAGACAGAGAGACAGAGACAGAGAAAGAGCAATGTTCGAGCTTGCAGCTTCCTTCTTGCCAAAATACATTGTGTTCTTCCTCTCTCTCTCTCTGTTTCATTCTTGCTCATCCCTTCAGATATTTTTGATTCCTTTCCCTCTCACAGTCGGCCCGAGTCCCAAGCCCTGCCCTCCCTCTCCCCTGGTCCCTCCCTGCTGTTAGGGATGATACAGAGGCACGAGGCCTATGGATGGACGTCTATTTATACTGTGCTGCGGGCGAAATCTGCCGGGGTGGCAGGGATCACACTCAATCTGTGTATCTGGGCAGGAAGTGGCCGACTGCTGTGCTGCCGGAGCTTTTAACCAGGTGCTGCAGAGAATCTGTCACATCCTCTCTCATAGAGGACAGGAACAGATGCTATCTCTTTCTAGAAACATCCACAACGACACACACTGGACCCCGCAGTGTCCATTTAGAGTCTTCAGCATCGTGTGGTGGCGTACATATGTTCGAGATAGTCGGCGGGGGGTTGTTAGTCGGAAGGGGGTTGTTTATTTTATCCAATGGAGGCGCGGTCTTGACGGGAAACGACACACATTTACCCATGAGACTACGGTGCCGCCGCAACACAAACACACACACACAGACGACCGCCGATGAGTCAGCTGACCTGTAAATGGAGCGCATTGTTGTTATTTGCGGGGCTTAATGTGCAGGCCAACACACGTGCTCACTTCTCTGTTTGACAGAAGAGAGGTCTTAACTGTTAGAGGGCCTACAAGGAAATATAATGTGCAGGCTTGTGTTAAAAGTAACACTACAGGGGTAGAGAACAGGATGACTAGGTGTGAATTTCTTGGGATCGATTTGGCCTGGACTAAATTTAAAATTCCTGTTAGTGGTGAAATCGATGTTGTCCTCTCTGGGGACATTTTACAGTTCCCAAGAGCAGCTTCAGTCATCACTACAAACATGGCATGAAGGGATGCTATTTACAGTGATTTACAGTAATTATCCCAACAATTCTGATTTAGTTTTTCTTTCACTCTGTTTTAAGCTTTCATTTTGTCCTACAAGATGCTCTTTATAGAAATTGGCATTATCATAGATGTAAGAGAAACTATATCCACCATACAAAAACAAACAAACAAATGGTAGACAACCGTTTTTACAGCATGGCTGACAGCCAAACCGTCCAGAACAGGGTTTGCCTGCATTATCTGTACTAGACCATACCCGGTGAAGGGCGCAGGTGAAAGTAGTTGCAAACTTGGGGGTAATGCACGTCCTGTCGCGCAGTTTCTCCCCCGCGCGCGTCCCGTCGAATTATAGTAGGATGTATGTTACATGTACAGTATGTCTGTCTCCTCAAAAGTAGACCAATCATCATGGGTCATGCCACTATGTGCATGAAACAGAATCACCAAATGCAGCATGAACAGTCTGGCTGGAAAGTGAAAATTAAATAGTGTGAAGGTTGGTTTTGCAGTTGATAATCTCTGAATGTTTTTTTTTTTCGCCAGTGAATCTCTTACATTGTTCTTGTTCTTTGCGCTGTTTCCATTTGGCCAAAGAAGACGAGTTGACATACATGTTTCTACAGCTGTATGTCGGCCATTGTTTGTATACTAATTACATGTCTGATGAAGATCCCACAGTGACAGAAACTCCTGTTTATTTTGGTTGCCTAGCAACATACCCAAAATGCAACTAGGAGGACAATTGCCTTCTCCCGTTTGCCTGGCGTTGTGCCAAACGGCGAGCGCTGTGCACACCATGTCCTATCTGCGCCTGTGGGGCCAGGTTTACAACACTCGAGCATCTCAGTGCTTAACGAGTTCCTGCTTGGAACTCAAAGAAAACACTGTGCATGGAGTTTACTGCCATTTCTGCCTCATTTAATTGCTATTCTAACCTCACACAAAAGGGACTGTTTCTATATCCGCTATTTTTAACGAACACATTTTTAATCATGCACCTTTAATGTATTTGACATTGCTTGTTATTATAAACTGCTCAAAAAAAGTTCGGAAACTTAACTTCGGTCAATTATATCTCCCCTTTAATAATACCAATTGGTAATATGCGTTTTATATCATTTTTATCGTTGATTAGTCACCTTTACAACGAGGTAGGCCTGTCCCTGACTAAGGATTTGTTTAGTCGAATCTAATTGGCGACTAATTGCCAATAGTCGACTGGCAGTCGACTAATGCAAAAAATAAAAAGGGCCTAAATACATTTTATTTCAAAGGGCCAAGTCTACACAGTTTGTTTTGTGTCTCCAGCAGAGTTTCTAGTGTCTCTATCTCTCTCTGGAAGAGGTTGCACATGAACTCTGCAGCCTCTTCAGGATAAGGACCGTGCAATAGGGCAAGTGAAGCTGATGTTCCGTTATACACACTTGAACTAAGTTCTGTGAGACTGGTGAAGTCAACAAGGAAGACAACAACCCAAGACCCCTTGCTTCACTGAGGAACCAGATTTATAGGCAAGATTTGCACAACGGTACCAAAGACAGATGTCAAAGTTGTAGGACCCATGCTCAGGTGCCAGTCACACACCTGTGACTGGCACACACATGCCTGCAAATGGTACCAGGGCTGACATCAAATAATGCGTAATCTGCGTAACGGAGCACCAGCTTTACTTGCCCTATTGCACGGGCCTTATCCTGAAGGGACAAACGTGGCAACTTTCCATGGGGGCAGTGTTGCTGCTTGGAGCATCAACACTAACTCAACAAAGTTGCAGAACCCATGTTCAGGTGCCAGTCACTCACCTGTGAGGCAGTCGCACACCTTTGACTACTGGCACACACCTTGCTCAGCTTGCTCAAAACAAGAGCGATTACCAACAGAAGCATATTGGGTGATTTTGGCACATTTTTTGGAGGCGCTACCCACACGTTTAGCTGTGTTGCTCATTTCACGAATGCCCGATCCTTACAAGCTGTAACTCGTTGTAAAGGTGACTAATCAACGATAAAAATTATATAAAACACGATACCAATTGGTATAATTAAAGGGGAGATATAATTGACCAAAGTTAAGTTTCCGAACTTTTTTTGAGCAGTTTATAAGAAATATTTGACAAATCCAACTTGTTTTCCTTGCTTCTTTCATTTCTTTATTATTTACCTCTTTCATGAAAATGCCATTGAAACTGCGTGTACGACAAAGAATTTCACCCAATTTTACACACGTAAACCTGTGATGTGACAATAAAGTCTGAATCGGAATTACGGTCCTCAAACCAGAGGTATGTCTTACTTGTTTAAAACTGTTAATTTTAACTTTAACTTTTTTTTTACTTTTAGCTTTACTTGACAAAGCATGACAGACTGAATACTAAAAATAGAACAAAATTAAAAGATAGCCTTTTGGAAGTTAACCCTTCAAATGCCTCTTAAACAGGCCTCCTGCCCATACTTAAGTGCAGGTTAGACCTACAACCCTGCAGTGGGTGAGCTGACAGGTATGTCACAAATCTTACCCATGCCCGAGTCCTTCTTGGTCCCATCAGATATGATCTCCACGTGGTCTCCATCCACGTCATAGCTGAAGAAGTCATTCAGGTACGTCTTGGACCTCTGACCCCCAAACACGTAAAGACAGCGGTTTCTCTGTAGAGAGAGGCCAAGGAAGTGGGACGTGAACAAAGAGGCGAAGACAGGGTGTGAGAACAACCGAGGGTGAAAGAGAGCAGAAGACTAGCTCGGTCAGTACCGCGTTCACGCCAACACTCTAAATAGCTGACATTTTCCCACTGTTCCTATTTTCCTTGGCTCCTTGAAAGCAGAGGAAATCTGGTGCACATTTCATGCAGTTCATGGCTAAGACGCAAAACGGAAGGCGTGTCCTCTGCGTACTACATTACATTGGTATTTTCTCCCCCGATTAACATATATCCCATTATTCCACATTATCTTGGCTACAATCTACTAACTGGCCACAACAGACATCAGGCCTCTGGCACTGAACAATGTTGACCAAAAAATAAATAAACTCACCCAACATTTTCAGTACTATTGGGATAGACAGAATTTGGCCAATCTGAATACAATTAAACATAATTTCTCTCGTGCACATATTGATTTGTTGACGACAGATTGAACACAGCACCAAAACACTGCTTGCTCACAGACTGAAATGCATGCATCCTTATTTGGTAAATCGCTGCAGTCAATGTTATTTCTTTCTTCTTTAACTACTTAAACCTTATTAACTTCATTGCACAAAAAATAGAGTATAGAGGAGTTTTTTTTTTAACCCTAAATAAATGTGTGTTATGTGGTATTGTGACATGGCCAAAATAGGGATGCCAAGTTGAAAGTGCTTAACTACTCCCCTCCCCTCTTCTATTATTGGCCCTGTGGGGCCAATGCGCCCGCAGCGGCACAGAGAAGGATGACTCACGGTGTGAAAGAGCATGCAGTGACCAATACGGGACTGGATGTCCTCTGGCCCAGCGTTACAGGAGTCCTCTCGTAGTAGGCTCCACGTGCCGGCCTGGCACTGGTAGGCGTACAGGCCACTGAACTGAGGCTCCGATGTCCGACTGTCTTCCACGCTGCCGTTACACGTCAGGATCCGACCTCCGAATGTATAGATCATGTGCTTCTCCGAGTCCATACACATCTGACGGGGGGGGAGGCGGGAGGGGACGGTGGGGGTGTGTGCAAGGGACATCCGAGAGGAAGCGAGGAAGGAAAAGAGAGGTTACAAAAAGGACAGCGGGATGAGACTCTGGATCCCACTCTGTTGGATTTGGAACAATGGATTACAGTTATACAATATTAAAACATGTCTGCCTAAATTCTAGTTTTAGAAGAACCACTGTTGGCTTGTGTGTATATCAAACAAACTAGAGGTTTTCTGGAGCCCATCTGATGTGCCAAAGAAGCCCAGAGATCTTTTGGCTTCCATTAGATGCAATCCTGTCTATGCCTGTTCTGTGTGAAGGAGCCAGGGTGGAGAAACGTGACTTTCTTTTGGTTTTCTGGCAATTAGTTCAGAAGTTCTTGCTGTCATTACATGTAAATACTACACTTAGTAGTCTGTACTTGACTTTTTGTAAGATTGTCTCTATTATCTATGTTTTATAGGCAGACTTTCACTGATAATGATACTGTTGCCTAAATGGATAATTGAATCATTGTGGGACTCCACCCATTGAGCTGCAACCATACCACCTGCGAATGTGTTTAATATGAGGGCCAGTGTTGGCCGAATGTTCTTCAATGTACTAGCCAAGAAATAAAACTTGGCTTTTAACATATTTTTGCTATCAGAAGAGCTGCCTTAGAGTTTCTCCTTTTTCAAATATAGAGGTTTCTTGGAACCCATCTGAATTACTAAATGCCTCAAAGAAGCCCAGGCATCTCTTGGCTTCTCGTTGATGCAATCCTGTCTATGCCTGTTCTGTCTGCGGGAGCCAGGGTGGGGAAACGTAACATTCTGTAATTGGTTCCGAAATTCACCAGCCAATTTCAACATCTCAACAGGCAACATCGTGTTTCTCTGAACACCTGCTAGTGCTAGAGATGTTCCCATACCGATACCAGTATCGGAAAAGCTGCAGATACTGCCTAAAATGCTGGTATCGGTGAGTTTTACAGTCTGTGCCAATCCCATACCACGTCATTTATCACATACATACATTTCATTTACAGTAATGTTTGGAATGCTTCACTTGATGCACTACTATTTTATACTATTGCTGTACTATTTGTATTATTCTATCCAACTTCTAGCTGCACTTTGACTATTATTAACCCATTAAGACCTGGAACTCATCTGTGTCATTTTTAGCTGAAAAGCATTATTTTTACACTTTGGCTATTCAAAAATAGCAGATATACAAGCTCATAGCACGGCACAGAGTGCCGCACTATGAGCTTGTAGATCTGCTATTTTTGAAAAATTGTGAAAATGTGTGCAAATCTTTGAATATATATATTTTTAAAGCTAATTTTTTTTACTCAAATCTTTGCTTCTGGGACCCCCAGGAACAAAATATTTTGAGATGGGGGTCCTTGGCCAAATACATATAATTTTGGGGGTCCTTGACATGAAAAAGTTTGAGCACCACTGATATAGAAACTTAGAAACTTGGGATTTGGAAGACTTTTGTAGAATCGGCTTCAGGTATTAATGGGTTAATTTCAGTGAGCCCCATAACTCTCAGAGTTACAGACCTGTAAGGGTCCATTTGGAACCCCCTCAAGGAACCCTGAGAGTCCCTGAGAACCACTGTCCTAGATCCTTTTTTTAATTACACATACTTACCAGCCGCAGCCACATTTTACCTGCATTCATCAAGGCTGTCATTGGTCCTAATTTCCAAATGTCCCGACAGATGACAATAAGAGGACACAAGAGATGGGAGGCAGACTAACCTGGTGGTCGAACACCAACTTGGGCCCGCCGTCGGCAGACGTGTCCTCGCTGAGCAGCGTCCAGGTGTTGGCATCGATGTCGTAGCGATAGAAGTCGCTCTTCAGGGACTTGCTGTTCCGGACGCTGGAGTCCAGGTACCTGCCCAGCGTGTAGATCTGTCGTCGCTGGGAGTCGATGCACATCTTGTGGCAGGAGCGCGCACTCGGTCCGCTCTGCACAAATGGCAAGAGGGCAGCGTTAATTTTGACAGCAAATTTTAGATTACGTTTTAGTCATAGTCTTTTGAATAAAATTTCATTTTGTTTTAGTCATCTGAAAAGTTTTGGTTTTTGTCTAGTTTTAGTCGACTAAATATTATAAGATTTTAGTCTGATAAATCTAGATTTGATGGCGTCATAATGGCTGATTTTACTCTTGGTTGCATGCTGAAAATAGCCAATCTACAAGCTCACAACGTGTCGCAGCGCGACATTTTCAGAGCACAACCAAACATAAAATGACTTGTCTTTTAGTTCTACTGTATCTCTTCTCCACTAGTACCTCCCTAACATTTTAGTCTAAATATATTGACGAAATAGTCAATATATTTAGCCTTAGTTTTAGTCATCATAGCTTAGTTTTTATTTAGTTTTCGTCAGTGCAAAAAGGTGGTCGACAAACATTTTTCGTCGACAAAATTGACACTGGGCAAGAGAGATGGCTGTAACTAATAAAACATGTTTGGAATTATCCTAATGCAATAAGGTTTCTGGCGCTAGGGCTGGATGTTACTGGAAATTTCTCAGCAAATAAATCTACAATTACAATTTGGGCATTTAGCAGAAGCTCTTAACCAGAGTGACTTAAAAGTGTGAGATCAGAGTAAATGGCATGAACCCTCGTCAACTAACAACAGGGTAAAATAGATGCAAAAGTAGAGTGGAAAGAAAAACTATTTAGTGGGTACCAGGTAAACATCAAAGCCAGCATCTGTCTAAATAACATTCTTAGCTATAACAAATCTAAATAACAAGACATATGTGAACAAGATATCTCTCAAGCAGGGATTCCGTTAGCCGGTATTTACCGGCCATTGACCGGTAAAATGTTTAAATTGGCCGGTAATTATAAACACCACCGGCCACCGTGGCCGGTTGGGAAAATGCTGTTATTAGGCTATTTTATCATTTAAGCCTATTATCAATATTATTATTTGGATAAAGTAGTTGGCTACAACCATTAAAATCATAATAATTTAAAGTTTTTATCATGATCTGACTGTGTGGTTTAATTCTGACAGCCTGCTCTGCTGCTGCTGCTGTGCGCTGCATTTATAGAATAGCCTATTCGTTGTACGATGGTGTCGCGCGTTGAAAATATCAGAGCTACACGCTCACAGCACGTCTCAATGCGCCGCGTTGTGAGCTTGTATGTCTGCTATTTTGATACGCCACAACACAGCTGAGAGACACAGCTGTGTCTCCTCCTAATCAGCGCTGAGTAGGGTGGTTCGCTCGGGTGTTGATAAACAGAACCGGGATTTTCCGAGGTGATAGAATCTGAACCAAGCCGGACCCAATTGTCGATAAAGGGACCCGCAATTTGAATACTAATGAAGTACTCAATTCAGTGACCTACGTTCAATGAAGTGAATGGCAGGTCGTTGAAATGTGTGAATTCCTTCACCAGTAGCCAATAATTATCACCTCAAGAACAATAGCCACGCACATGATAAGCCATCACCTCAGAGTTAAGGTTGTTACACACCGGGGCGATTTATTCGTGCGAATAATGCGTTTTTTTTTTAAACCTTATAAAGTCAATGGCTCCGTACATGGAGCGAAAAAGCGAAAAAGCGAAGCGAAAAAGCGTCTTTTAATTATTCGGAACAAGTCCGAATTTTGCGTATATTCGCTATATTCGCCGGTATGTAAGGACCTTTAGACTAGTCAGACGGTCATTTTTGCTGTTTGTATTGCTGCGCCCCCCAGCCCAGCCAGCAGCCACAACTGGGTGCAGCGTAGGCCTATCAGATGCGTACCAACGTATCAGATACGCTGTTTTGAACAGTTTTTGAAGGTATACGGTGGCGACGAAAAAAAAACTACAGGCCATACTACGTATACAGCGTACCACGGTAGAACACATCACTGGAATAAGGTTAGGTTGAGGCATAGTTTACTGATATCTTTAGGAATACCAGGCAAATACCGCCGGATTTTCCCCGGGGCGACTGTGTTTTGGGGCGAGCGCCGAGCGTTTTGGTATTCGTTGCGCAGCAGTTCACTCATGCCCACTTTATTCATTTCATTTTTGGCAAGCGACATCTCTGCATGATATAGTAGATCATATAATTTAGTTATCTATAAAAACAGAAACAGATTGCATCTGTGATAAAGTGGAAAGAAGCGCAGATCTAACGTAACAAGGTGTAATGATCAGTTGGGTGCATGTATGCAGTGCAAACACGCATGTGACGTTAATTATAATATATGGCCGGTAAATGTATTCTTTGGCCGGTAAAATATAATCCTCCCGGCCTTGGTGGCCGGCCCAAAAAATGCCTAGCGGAAACCCTGCTCTCAAGAGAGATTCTGCAAACAGTTGAATCTGTCAGCACCACTGCCCTAAACATGTAGTTGTTGTTGGTAGGAATAAACACAGAAGCACCCAGGAGGAAGAGGACTAAGAAAGGGGAGGAGCCAAACATAGTTCCTGTTTCTACACAAAAAGGTGGTGCCCCCAGATAATTGTGTAGTGGAGTAGAAGTAAAAGTATAGAATTGTTTTAATACTCCAGTAAAGTAACCGTACGTCAAAATTGTACTTAAGTACAGTACTTAGTTACTTTACACCACTGGTATCAAATTATATGTTTTTTTCAATAACCTGTCCTATTCTGACATTCATTGATCAAATCACAACCATAATCTGCACTGCCCTGGCTTTCTCATGCATTCTTCCTGTCTCACCTCTTTCTCTGTATCTCGAGAGATGCAGGCCCACTGGTTCTCCTGCACGCTGTAGGCCCAGAAGTCAGCCAGGTCCTGTGTGCCGTCCCAGCCCCCAAACAGGTACACGGTCTCTGTAGGACAACACAGACGGCACCGGTCAAACGAGTGCACAGCATTTCAGGCTTCAGCAACAACATATCACAGTTGTCTTTTGCCATGTATGCCGATACCTTGAAAGTGTGGGAACTGCAGCAGGTGCTACTTGATCCAAGAAAACCAGACCCTCTACTCGGTAAACAAACATCCCATCACTCGTCGAGCCCTCTTGACTGTTTGAATAAGAGCGTAATGGCAATGGGAGTGTGCCACTTCCACCGCAGTCCTCACATTAAAATAGATTCTAACCATGTGTGGCTCGGCTGTGTTTGGCCTTGGGATCTAACCCCGGGGTCTCTGGGTTACTGCAGTGCGTTTGAACTGATTATGCCCTATTGCTACCCAAACACAGAGCTCAGTGTGTGAGACCTGAGACACAGACCAGAGGGATGCAAGGCCTTCTCACAGCTCACACACAATATACAGACACTGCATCTCTCTCTCTCTCTCTCTCTCTCTCTCACACACACACACACACACACACACACACACACACACACACACACACACACACACACACACGACAATGCAGGTCTTTGTGTTTTGTGAGGCCAGTGGGGAAGTACACCACTGAAGTGCTTAGCCAAATACTATAAAAACAATAGTTGTGTGTCTGTGACTAAACAATGGCAGTGATTAATGTGCTCTTTTGAAATGCCCCCAGTGTCAGCGTTCTTTTTTGTCGGAAAAGGGGGGAACTTTAATTTGATTAAAACCAATTGATGAATTTCTGTTGTGCTAGGGCACATGACTCATGGCATTGGATAAAACGGGCTGTTCAATGTGTCATGGTCACCACCAGACTCACCAGTTTGAACATCTATGACCATCTGATGTCCTCCCCTCATGCCTGGTCTGTTGTCATCACCGTCACCTGGGGGGAGAGGGAGGGAACGAGGAGACGGCGGGGCGTGAGTGTGAGAAGGGGTGAGGCGGATATAGACAAAAGGGGGAGAGTGAGAGTGAGAGAGAGTAGAACAGATAAATGGGATGGAGTTAGTGAGGAAAATGACAGGAGGAAGCAGAGGGCAGAGGGAAGAGAACAGAGACATCACTTTAGCTGCAAGAAGGCAGTGGGTTCCATAGTGTACTTTTTTTTTATTTATCTGTGCTTGTTGGGAAGATATTTCCCTGCTTGAGAATAGATGATCTCACTGTTCATGTCGTCTTGGTTGGGTTCTTGCGCGGGTGTACCTTTGTTACATTTGGGGATGATCTGGCTCCATCTGGGCTTGTACTCCTGCTGGCTGATATACTGATTAAACAAGCCGTCTAGCGGGGAGAGAGAGAGAAAGAGAGAGAGGTCAAACATTAGTGCAAGCAGTGATATTCAAATGTTTATGTTCCTGCCCTTTGGAACATTCAGCTCCCAACGTACACTGTGAACGAATGCTGAATATCTGAGTAAGTGGTATATGTAAACTACATGTAAATCATTGCATTATGTCAGCCTGTACCCTGCACTGAACTGCTGCACTAAATGGGAAGTCCTATTGTCCCAGTATGATGTGTGCCTGTATGTGCTTGTCAACTATGATACTGAAATGACGTGATTATGACTCCGTCATTGGGAGCCCTGCCCCCGCTGTCATCGACCGGGACCACAGTACCTCCCACAGCCTTGTCGATGAGCTCCTCGCAGGCGTCAAAGTCTCCGCGCAGCACCAGCCGGTCGTGGAGGTGCGTGAGCATGGGATGCTCCAGGGCTATCCGCGTCTTCTTCTGCAGCGACTCGAACGCCTCCGTGTAGTTATGCTGCCGGAAGTGCTTGAGACAAAGGCGGATGGCTTCCTGTTCTCTGTACTGCAGGGACAGCGAGGAGCGGGAACAGGAAGGAAACGGCACAGTAATACAGACTCTATAGGTCCTGTGTTCAACTTGCAATGATGCCAAGACGAGTCCCTACTAACGCTCTGCTCCCACTATAACAACCAACTCCTCTGTGTGTGTATGCGAGACACGGGCACAGGGCTTACCTTGCTGTACCAGTTAAGGCAGGGCTGCACCACATCAGGGTCTTCAATGCCATGCAGCTCTATGTACCAAATGCTGAAGTTAAAACTAGGACCCCAGGACATCAGTGGCACTATCACAAAGAAGGGATAGGGTCGGGGGCGGGGCAGAGAATGCTCGGTTATTTGTGTGCATTTAATTTTGGTTCACTCTTTGCTCAGTCAGTTCTATTTTGCTCACAAATTGTTTGATCATCACTATAATCATTATTTGTAAAGAACTTTTTAAAAAGTGCTTTACAGAAGAATAAATTAAAGCAGAATGAATAAAAGACAGCTATAACACTGAACATTTCCATAGAACAAAACAATAAAAAATGGAATAAGGGATGGAGGTAGAACAAAATGTTGTAGAACAGAAACATGTAAAGCTTCTTTGAGTACTTAGAAAAGCGCTATATAAATCCCAGATATTATTATTATTAGACTCAAATCCATACTGTTTTTTCCTTTTACCCTTTTCTTCTCCCTAATTTAGTCATTATGCCATTCAATTCCTCCCCACACACATTGCTGTGTTGTCACTGCTGTTGTATCCTTCTGACTCACCTGTCAGTGAGGAGCCCCCACCGGGAGGACGTAGAGCCTTCGTTCTACTCCTCCCGCCCAACACTCCTCAGCCTGTAGGAGTACCTGCAGTGACAAACATCACCCTCCCCGCCCGGCTTCCCTTCAATTGTGTTCGTATATAGGCGCTCGACAAAGCCGGCGGATGCACCACAGTGGATTCGAACCCACAACCTCTGTGGTGGTGGGATGACACTTTACCACTGCGCCACCCGAGCTCCTAAATCCATCCTGTTGTGAGTATATAATAATAGGCTGGTTAGCCCAGTGAGTCACCAGAATAGTAACTGTTCTCACCTATTTGGACAAATCTGCAGGGAAACATCTGTTCGTCAATCTTGTGCTTCAAGGTGAACGTCTCCTTGTTGTAGTCATTCTTAAGGCCACTAGAAGGAAGTGGTAGAGACATAAAGATGATCGAGCCCTTTCATAAAGCACATTACATCCTTTATGGTACCCAGATACATGCCAGGGATTTACTGGCAAGGGTATAAAGTTTCATTGTTTATAGAGTCAAAAAATATCACTGTACAAACAAATCCATAGAAGCAGTTTCCAAAGCAGTTTTCCAATAAGTTTTGGGTGGCTTTGCACTTAATTTAGGGCAGTTCTTTAACGAGAATACAATTAGCATCATAATTAGCAGTAACAATAAAACATTAGTATCAGAATTCACACATCAATTAAATTTAACTATAGAACAAATTACATTTTATAATATAAAGAATATCAGTATAATTTGTACCAGAGCTGCTGTAAGCAATATGTTGGATTTAACTACCGTTAACACAATATTACCGTATCTCACCTGGACAGAAGTTCTGTCATGTTCTCCTCACTCATCCCACCAAACACTTTGAACTTCTTCAGGTTACAAACATGAGTCTTCTCATACTTCCCAAACGTGATGCTTTGAACGATTGCAGGCCTTTCTAGTTTCAATATTAAGTACTGGTGAGAAAGCAAACAGATATTCAAGTATTAGTGATTCTGGACAACAGCAGAAATTACTCATATATTCACAAGTACAGTACACATGTGTAATATAAAGTACTATATTATTTAGTATATTCATTCAGATGTTTTTTTTTATTTTTATCCATGTGATAACTGATAACTAATATCAATACATGGTTTGGAGGCACATCGCGTGTCATTGTTTCCTATCTACACAGGACAGTTAACAAGAAATCACTGGGGAGACTTATGCTTAATTTATACTCCGTTGTATGACGGCATCTAAAAATAGGTCGGCTATTTTCAGATGTAGAATAGAGCGATTGGAGAGAGCAGATTCCAGAACACAGATTTACGTGCCACTCAGACGCAGACAACCAGCCCCACAGAGTCATGCTTTTACATCAGCTACTGTATACTGTATATTCTAACAATCGTGACCCATTTCTCAGGGAGTCACCACCAATATTATGCTTCGGTGAAACTTTAACAACAATGAATGCATTGCCCACCATGATGTATGGCGTCCTTGGATCTAAATGTCTTAAAATTTGACTGTCATATAATTATCTTTGGTATCAATGTCATTCTTTTGACATCGTCTTGATCTGGCATAAGAGGGCATACACGATAACACAGCCTTGGACACTTCTCAACATTTCTCTTTTGATGACTTGTGCTGCCTAAGATAGACATCACTTACAAAAAGGAACCTTATCTATAATAGAGAACACTCTGATTTGTTTTGTTGAACTGATGAGGGAACTGTGGCAATGGTTTAATCAACAATTTTTTCTCCCCTGATTTAGTGTTGTAAATTCGAGCCCATGTGTATAGTCCCAGTCAGTGTCAACCTTACTGTTGGGCCCTGGGGGAGGTGTAGACAACCACGTCTCCTCTGATACACAGCCAGCCGCTTCTTTTCACCTGACAGTGATGAGAAAACACTGTCCCTCCCGGTTCCGCTCCTTGCTAAAAAGGTGCCCTGATCATGACCAGCCTGTAAGAGTCACTAGTTCAGCGACAGAGAATGTCCACCCCTTCTAGCTTGCCACACGCGAAACATGGCCAACTGTATTTGTTGGAGAGCCCCACTACCCGCGGGAAGTACGGGTGCTGGGGCGGCTGCAGCACCCCCTGAAAATAATGTATGAAAACAAATAATAATAATAAATAAAAAAAAGTATTAAAAACATATTTGTTTGTTGTTGGTCGTTATTTGGGGGGGGGTTTAGTGCAATATGTGTTCTGGAACTGAAGCAACCGAATTAAAGTAACAGAACCCCCCCAAAAAGGTTTTAAAAAGCGGAAAATTACCGCAAATAACCGTTGGGCGTGCGTGCATGTGCGCGCATACAGCACCCGTACCCTAAAACATCTTCCCGCGGCTATGGAGAGCCCGGCCAAGCAGGAGACACTGTGGAGGAATTGAACCTCTGTCTCCATAGTGGTGGGCAGGACATTTACCGCTGCACCACCCGGACGCATATGCCACAGTTCTGTATCATTTAGTGGATGAGGCAAATAATACACTGCTTACATAACATGTGTACTCTGTGCGGTAGTGGTTAACCTATGTTCTGAAAAGCTTCATTTCCTCTTGCCATACAAAAAAGAAAAAGAGCACTTTCCTCTGCTCCTAACCACAAAAAGACTCAAGACTATGTCAAGACATTTGACAATCAAAATGAGGCAATTGCTTAATTGGCCATCTAAACAGACATGTCGAGAGGGTATGGGAAGTGACAAAGGGACAGAAGGTGATATGGCGCATCAGGCCTGAGACAGCAGTAGCTGACCAATCAGCACAAGCGTAAGTGCCACCGACCGCACAGTGAACTATCATCATGAGTAACCTTGATGCGGAAGGAACTCAACATGACAAACAGACACAAATCGGCTACCAAACATGGCTGTTGTGGATGGTGTCATAGAATTCATGGCCGAGGAGACACTGGAGTTTCCCATGACATGGTTCAAAACAGCAAACTTTGCCAGTCCACACTACAGAAGAGCTACATGCCAACAAGGGCGAGGGGCACCAGCAGCACCTGCCATTTTCTCAACCATCTCCCTCCCCAACAGTTGGGAAATCCTAGTAGGAATACCACAGCAGTTTCTTGGTGACAGTAAATTACTTTCATGTTATGTCATTCAAATGCAATTTTCTCTTTGATTTGGTGAATGAATAAGGCAGAGTATGTGAAAAACGGATTGTCTACAAATACACACACATACTGTCTTCCACAGTGGTGAATATTCTATATTAGAGTATTGCAGTACTACAGGGGGGTGCAAATGCAATAGCAAGTAAGCATTGTGATACTGACACCACATCTTTAATGCAGTGCGCAGCAATATTGGTCATTTTTACTCAAGAATTGTTTCGTATAATATGTTTTGATAAAAATGAATGAATAAGGTTAGTGGAACTAAACGTAAAAGAAATTAAAAAAAATAACTGGTGGTGTGATTTAACCCGTTATTACCAGGAAAGCATCTGCGTCATTTTAGATTTTAACCACTTTAACTATTTTTTTATACTTGGCTATTCAGAAATAGCAGATATACAAGCTCATAGCACGTCACTTTGAGCATGTAGTTCTGCTATTTTTTTTTTATCAGGAAAATGTGTGCAAATCTTTGAATATATATATATATTTTTAAAGAGAACATTTTTCACTCAAATCTTAGCTTCTGGGGGTCCCCCTGCCTGGAACAAAATATTTTGAGATGGGGGTCCACGGCCAAATACAAAGTATTGTGGGGGTCCTTGACATGAAAAGGTTTGAGAACCACTAATATAGAAAAACGATTTAGAAGACAAGGGACAGTATCCTTACCTGTGGTGGGTAGTTGCTCTCAGAAGACCACCTGGAGGACTGGTCGTTGGGTTTATCCACCAAGATGTTTCTACAAATGCAGGGCATAATTAGCCGCAAGCAACTCTTAGATGCTATATAATGCTATCTGGCAACTAGAATTGCAATACCAACCCTTGACAGCCCATTCATCCAAACAGAAAAGTCCTATCTGATTGTATTAAACAATGTTAAACTCACCAAGATGGCAGCTGTACGGAAAGCTTGGGTTATCCTCTTTATATCTGTCAAGTTTTTGTCAATAAAAACCCACCGTAGACAAGTTATGAGCTACTTTCTGTCAATACATTTGGTGCAGGTGATTATTACACTCGAAGTGTTCGAGTTTGGAAGCACTCGTTTTCAATAATGCAACGTCCTCCTGCATTATTTGCAATTTCTGGTGGTACGCAGGACCGTTGAGTGATTTCCAATGAGCACTTCAATACTTTTAACACTTTTTATAACAAAATTATCATCTGCACAGAATTTATTGACAGAAAGTAGCTCATAATATCGTCTAAATGTCTATGGTGGATTTTTATGAAACAAAAACTTGGCAGATACAAAGAGGATAATCCAAGCTTTCTGTACAGCTGCAATCTTGGCGAGTTTAACTCTGTTTAATACAATCAGATAAGACTTTTCTGTTTGGATGAATGGGCTGTCAAGGGTTGGTATTGCAATTGTAGATGCCAAATAGCATTATAGCATGTAAGAGTTGCTTGCGGCTAGGCGATAATAACCAGGTAGGGTTGGCACGATCATTAATTTTCACTTGACGTTTAATTGCCATGCATTTAATTGTGCTTTTCGGCATTAAAGATTGGCTGACCTATGGAAAAGATTATGCAATACAATTATGCAAAAATAATTACGATTATCAAAAATAATTGGGATAATGTAATAATTGTGACAGGCCTATTAACCAGGTCAGTGTGTGTGATAACCTAACTTAAAACTGTGATGGAAACCGATATGGTGTTTTCTAGCCTAACCAGTATGAGGTTCAGTGTGTTATTACTGACAATATATCTCATATTGTCCACTGTCCAGCTGTTTAACAGGTGATAGTCGCAGCCATAGGCTACTAATACACTATATTAGCCTTGGATCAAGACCATAGATAGATAGAAGATCATAGATGTATTCTATCGAGTTTGACATTTATGATCAAGATAGGAAAGTAAAAGTCAGACTCGATAAAATGCATCCACATACATACATACATACATACATACATACATACACACACACACAGTCTTAGGGCGAAACTTGTAGCTTGAGACAAAGTTTAACGAAACAGCAACAGGCAAAAATGTCCTACATGGGTAATGAATGATAATGATGCATTTGCGATGTGATTTGGGAACCCTTATGCACAGAAATGGTTCTCCCCTGGTTGATGGGGTATTTTAGTGGCAGGCAGCAGCAGACAGCTGTCTAGTGAGCGGGTTTAGTAAACCAGTGATTCTCAAAGTGGGGTCCCCCCCAGGGGTCTTTGAGGGGGTCCCCAGCTAAATGATGGATAGTTAGGAACCAAATGGACCCATATGGGTCTGTAACTCTGAGAGTGTACAAATGGAACCAAATCTCTTAAGAGTTAAATTAACATAGATTTTACAATATACATTGGGGTCCAGAGATAGAAATGCCATTAAAATGGGGGTCCGTAGCCTAATGCATGTCAAACTGGGGGTCCTTCTAATTAAAATGGTTGAGAACCACTGTAGTAAACAACCTGCTTTTAGCCGCATCTGCTAACGCAGAGAGCTCTATGGACCCGGACTGGAGTCACTTGAGGTTCACTCGTTTCAGACTTAACCCGGGGCAGCGTCTTGTCACGTGGGTGGAGCAGTTCACCTGCCAATTGATTTTACTACTAGATAATAAGTTGTTATTGTCTATTATTAATGAGTGCACAGGCCGTATTTCACTCATTCCGATGGTTAAGTTATTGATTCAAAACATGTCAACACCAATAGCTACTCCGGACAAAATGCTGTGCATCCACCGACAACTAAAGCCTCATTTTATACTTGGGTGGCAATGGCATGCAGTAAATAGCAGATCTACAAGCTCACCACGCGTGACGCGTGGTGAGCTTGTAGATCTGCTATTTACTGAGCACGACACCGGCACGCAACTACAAGTATAAACGAGGCGTAACGCAAACATAACAGTGTCAACAACAGCGGGCGAGCTGAGCGGGGACACAAACCGAACGCGCCTGCAGAGCTAGCCTAGCCTGGCTGCTAGCTTTCAGGGCGACCTAAGCTAGCTTTTTGGATCTCAACCCGAGCCAGGCCGCAGCAGGCCAAAGCTGGGAAAACACGATAAAGAACACCCGTTACCGGGGGAAAAAACAATGCATAACATCTGGCCGGCTGTTACGTGCACTACTCACTCCGGTAAATATGTGGAGGAATAAGAGCTCCATTTAAAAACGCCGAAGGAGAGGACTCTGTTCTCGGGAACGACAGCCATCTTGTTGCACATAAAATAACAAGCAGAAGAAGCTAACGGGCTAGCAGGCAGCTAACCCCGACACGGTTGAGCTGTGACGTCATGACGACACGTCTTAAAGAGACAGTGTGAGTGCGCCATGGATTTTTTTTTCTTTCTTTTTTGGTGGGCAAAAGCATTCACTGTCTTACTAAACCCCTTATGTTTTGATTGATTGAATACTTTATTTAGAAATGTGCACATGAAAGTACAGTTTAAATACAAGGTCAACTAACTAAGATTGAAAAGCCCATGAAAGCCTTATGGCTTGTTTCAAATGGGGTCCCCATGTACTCAATTCATAGTGATATGGGTAACCGGAGTCCCACAGGGCTCAATACTAGTGTATTTTCTGTCATTGTGGGGAAAGCTTTGGCTAAAAATAGCCGATCGACAAGTTCACAATGCGAAGCAACACGTCGAGTTGTGAGCTTGTCGATCATTTTCAGCGAAAGCTTTCCCCACAATACCGATGCTGGGCTTTAAGCATAGAGTTAGGGTTTAAGTGGTTAAATCGTTATGCCAGTTATCTTCATTTATCTCAGAGTGTACACTCTCAGTTAAAATGGATACATTTACATTAACACCTGATTTTTACTGTGTGTACCCTTTTCAAAAATATACCCATACAGATACAGGTGACCTCAGTCTTAAAAGAATGATGAATCATGTGGTGACTGGTGAGTAATGTATAATGGCACGCTGGCACGACTCCAGTAAACACAAGCTCTTTTCCGGTTACTGTAGTATCTGACAATCACGACCCCCTCCCTGCCTCTGTCTCTCTCTCTCTCTCTCTCTCTCTCTCTCTCTCTCTCTCTCTCTCTCTCTCTCTCTCTCTCTCTCTCTCTGTCTCTCTCTCTCTCTGTGTCTCTCTCTCTCTCTCTCTCTCTCTCTGTCTCTCTCTCTCTCTCTCTCTCTCTCTCTCTCTCTCTCTCTCTCTCTCTCTCTCTCTCTCTCTCTCTCTCTCTGTCTCTCTCTCTCTCTCTCTCTCTCTCTCTCTCAATCCCTCTCCTCTCCATCTCTCTGCTCCCTGCTTCTCCAAGGTAAAAAGGTCAGTGGTCCATGACTGATTGGTTAGCAAGCATGCAGTGGATCAAAAGTGTATTGGCAATTAATTATTGTGGAAAAACCTTGCCCCCCTCCTTATAGATAAATCTATTTTACACGGAACAAGCTCTGTATAATTTTTTTTTACAGCTTTATATACATTTTGTTCTACTAAAGTGCTGTACAAGAGTATTAACAAATGTCAACAAACTGTTGCTATTTCATTTCATACCTTCACAGGTTGAGGACACAAAGGGGCCACTTGTACTTGGCAGTGTCACTTCACCAACCCTGGCATGGGAAAGAGAGGGGAGGATAAGACAAAAACGAGCTGAGGGAATGGAGAGGTGTCTTTTGTTGGTGAGAATTGTAATCCCCTCTAATTCAAACCACAGGGGGTCCGCGAACCACAGAAACACTGGACTTCTGGTATGTTCACACGGTCTCGGCTGGCAGTATGTGTGGGGCAAGGCCCACACTCAAAGGGGTAACCATTTGGAACTTGGGAAGGGATGGATAGGGGATGGGGGCTAGACGTAGATACACAGCTTACAGCTCTGCCCCACACTATCAGCATATGTTACACATAACTTAGCCTCAGTTTGACTTTGATTACTGTATGTCCCTAAGACCTTGGTACCACAAGGCTTGGCGATGTCAAAAGAACGATAATGGCTTTCTTTCTTCTAAGTGCCCTTCCAGCACTTGGCAGGCGCCCGCATCACTTACTGCAAATGGAAGGGCAGTGGTCAAGTTTAATTTGTAAGGATGTAAGCCTGGTCAATGGGTCGACAAGTGAGAAACTGAGAATGGTTTTATTATTGAGTAAAACTGGCAAGGTCAACTGAATCCTTAGACAGAGGTTAAATGGACATACATTTTCAGTACATAAATGTCTCTCTCACATGGAGTAAAAAGACGTAACATTGGTTTAGGACGGTTGTTCCTTATTGAGCTGTAGCAGAGGGCAACATACTGTAATGTCAGTATGCTAACGAGGAAGCATTTTCTGTATGTAAACAAATGGCTTTATCTTATTAACACATGTGTGCAACTAGCCATAATGGCTAAAAGTAATCTTTTCATAATAATAATTAATTTGTTGATTATTTTGTGATTCTTTTATTAATCTATTAATGAATCTAAATGCCATAAAATGATGGTAAAATTTGGTAATGAAGTACAAAATTATGGTTAACGCCCATCACGAGTTATCTGAACCCAAACAGACATCTTAACATATTCATCAAGCAATCATTTTGCAATATGGAACAAAGACAAGCGTTCACATTTTCTCCCCTATAGTGCGTGCCAATGTCTCGTCACCACGGGGGGCGTGGCATAGTAGCTGCAGACATACTGGTGGGGGGCAATGTTAAGTCAACCTGTTTATACCTGCACAAAGATGTCCGCCGCTACCAAATGACACACTTGTTGACGCCCCCTTCAGGATTTTTGGAACGCTCTATACGATAGTATTTAAAAATTAAAATGTTACATTTATATTTTAGGCATTAAAGGAGTTCACCCAAAAGATTACTTATTGTCTATCAATTACACACCCCATGAAGCCTTGAAATCATGGGGAGTTTTTAGTTTTTGTCGCATTCCTAAGTCAATCATTTGATAGACTGAGAGAACGAGGCTAATCATTTGATGACCGGCGGAGTCTCCCAATAGGAGACTCAATGGAGACTCTTTGTGTCTCCTACCGGAGACTCCGCCTGTAATCAAATTATTCTCTCAGGAATGCGACAAAAACTAAAAAATCTCCATGAATTCAAGGCTTCATGGTGTGTAATTGATATTTTAAAAAAATTGGGGGGTGAACTACCCAGTGCAACACTGAAAGAGTACTGTCGTCTACTGACAGTACTGGAAAAAGTACCTCAAAGTCACAATCATAGTGTCAGACAGTCACTGTGGGTAGTTGTTCTGTCTGACACTATCTGGATGCTGAATGGTGCATGGAGAGGCGGGCCCTGAGATCACCTCTTTAAACTATTTCCCAGCTGCATTAGTCACATCTTGTAATGATGTCATAAACACAACATGAGATCATCGAAGATGTAAGAAATGACCACCGGAGTAGCCTATATGGCACCATCTCACCGGTCCGGAATCATAATTGTCATCTGCCTGCCATATCATTTTCCTCTTCTAAAGTTAGAAACTATTTATATGCTAAAATATTTGTATTCTTCGTTGAAATAGCTAGTCTATTTCCATTCATTAATTTCCTTCATTCATTATTTAATTTTAACCACTAAACCCCAGCATCGGTATTGTGGGGAAAGACAGTTTTTAAGTTGCTTGATTCAATATTTAGATATTTGATATTCATTTTATCAGACACGCCCCCTTCCTATACAAACCCATTATAACTTCAAACTCCAGTTGTAACACGTTAGATTAATCAAAAACCCCCGTCCTTGGTTCTGGTGACTCATCCTGCCCTCCTACGTGAGGGGGCCATGTTTTTTTTAATTACTTTTTTCATTTATTAAAAAAAAAAAGTATTGTATTTTTTTTTTTCAAAACAAAATATTAAAAATAAATGAAAACAGTAATTAAAAAAACACGGTCTCCTCACGTATTAGAAGGACAGTATCATTCACCAGGACCAAGGACGGGTGTTTACGATGAATCTAACATGGTTAAAATGAAGTTTGAAGTTACAATGGGTTTGTATAGGAAGGGGGCGTGTCTGATAAAATGAATATCAAATATCTAAATACTGAATCAAGCAACTTAAAAACTGTCTGGGGTGCTCCCAAAAGCCTGAGTAGACGATAAAAAGACCCACATTTTTTTCGAAAGTGGAATATCCCTTTAAACTCTAGAAAGTATTCATGCTGAAATATTTGTATTCTTTGTTGAAATAGCTAGTCTATTTTCATTCATTCGTTTCCTTCATTCATTCATTATTTAATTTTAATGACAGATGTCTTATGTCATCATCTGACTGACTTCCCTGTGCACACACACACACACACACACACACACACACACACACACACACACACACACACACACACACACACACACACACACACACACACACACACACACACACACACACACACACACAGAGCCTACCGTGACTGCGCAAGGAGCGCATCACGTGGGAGGTCCCTTTAAGTTTCCATTGACACGGAGAGAGGCCTGAGTCAGTGTGTCACATGGACATGATATAATGAAAAAGCAGGAACAGAGAGAAAGACGGAGTGTACTCTAGTCTTGACTTGGGCCGAGGGAAAGGGATCTAAAATCTACGCAATCATCTTGCAAACACCCAATATAGCCTCTATTAGGCTACTACTCCTCCGCGCACCACCAGAGAGAGAGAGGAACAGGGGCGGTCCTCCTGGGGGCGAGCGTGTTTTGGGACGAGCGTTCCGGTTACCGTCCAGAGCGCTGCGCTCCGGGGCAGAATGCGACTAATCACACTGACTGACTGACGGGGACTTCAGGCTTCGCGGCTGCACCTGTCATCTATTATGATATGAAACACACTTTTAGTGGAGAGAAGAGAAGCGCACTTGTTCTTATCCATTCTTCACCGGGAGCTGCAAAGAAGGAGCGCATTTCATTTCAGCGTGAGTGTGAAGTTGAGTAATAATAATATCCTCGGGCTTGTTGCAGCGGCTGGGTTGATACGCAGCAGCCTCAGTGGCAGCGTTGCCATGTCGGCCTATTAGAAGCGACTTTGGGCTTCTTTTTCTGTAAAGTTGCTTGTAGATATATTGTTTTATTCGGCTTGTTTCTAAAGTGTAGTTGCTTATTTAGTCTTGCTTTCAATTATTATTATGAATTATTTAAACCAGTGGTTCTCAAATATTTTCATGAAAATGTTTTGTGCCCAGGGGAGCATTTGTATTGTTAGAAGGTTTCAAAAAAATATTCAATATTCCAAAAAAAATCCAGAGTTTTTGAAAATAGCAGATCGACAACCCGTGGCATTGTGAGCTTGTAGATCGGCTATTTTCAAATAGCTTATAGATCGGCTATAGGTTTTAAAGTGCTCATGTTGGCCTAGTTGCTTCTTTTGGGCTTGTTTTCCTAGACCTGGTCGCTTGTTTCTCTCACAGCATCTGGCAACACTGCTCAGTGGGCTCTGTGTTCTGGCTGTCATTCTCTACCGCAGGTGCTTCTGCGCGCTGAATGTGTGAGTGTGATGATGATGATGGGTGGTTGTGTCTCTCTGGATGGGATCCTGGTCGAATCCCATCTAATGTTTTGTAATGCGCGATTATTGCCTATACTCTCTGTTCCCCATGCTGCGGGAGATGCTTGGTCGTGTTGCCTTGTTGTTGTGCCTATTCCTTCCACTCATGGTTTGCCAATGTCCGCATTCCAGGTGGTGTTGCGCAGATTGAAATGGAAGTTGAAGTAAACAACTGGAAACGAGGCCTTGTTGATATGACTTAGGGAAAAACAATGTTTTGATGATCACGCCACTTCTTCATAGCTATCACGCCCCCATTGGCCACCCATGCTACAAGGTAACCAATAATATCAACTTGTTGTTGATTTTTGTTTGTTCTTTTAGTTACATCTCATGAGTAGGAATTTGTAATATTGCTGATAAAATAATTTCAAAATGTGATGATGATTTTAGTTTTAGTCATCAGCCACAAAAGCTGGATAAAACATCTGCAAATAGACTTTGAGTAGGCTACTCAGAAAAGCTAGCCTATATGAATTGTATGTATGTATGTATGTATGTATGTATGTATGTATGTATGTATGTATGTATGTATGTATGTATGTATGTATGTATGTATGTATGTATGTATGTATGTATTATTACACCTTTATTATCTATTTATTAGCTATGCCTAAAGATAGAAAAAAACAGGTTATGAAAATATCAGGTGACAGAATAATAAGACTTTTAGGGATTTTGTTTAGCAAAGGCTCCAATCCTATTTGCATACGGGGATATTTTGCAAATAGCCTCTGTGTCGTCGATCGAATAGTATCCACCACCAGGGGCGAAAACATCATCATGCACCTGACTGCTTTTAATGAGCTCAGCGACGCACTGGCTGCTGCTACACTTATTGCGCAATGACTTCTACCCCCACACACACACACACACACACACACACACACACACACACACACACACACACACACACACACACACACACACACACACACACACATCAACAAGATTTTGCTGAATCATTTGACAACACATTCTCATCTTCATATTGATAAACAACTCTTGATAAACAACTCTCAATTGGGTTCTCAGCCAGGCAAGCAACAGAGTGCTTTTATGAAGATGCTTGCTGTTCAGCATGTTGTTGTAGCCTACGCCTTAAGAAGCTCTGGTTGGTAGGTGGCTGTCCAGACATGGACATTTAATTAATCACTGTCTGTAGCCTACAAGAAGAACGGGAAAAACGGACTACAGAAAAGTGGTTCCTTTGGGTATATATTCCAGGTCGGATAACTTTGGTAAGTGCTTTGCTCGTGGGAGAATTGTTGGGAGCAAAAATAAATAAATAATCAGTAATCAGTAATAATGCTTATGTAATAACCAAGTCGGTAAAGGCAATTATAGAACAACTAACAGTCAGGTATATTCAGAAAAGTAGGGTACCTCACTTTACTGTCCTGTAGCCTTTAAAACCTGGGAAAGTCAACGCTTATGCCATGTATTAGGCCTACAATATCAATATCCCAAATCAGTCTCATATCATGATATTGATATAATATGGATATTGCCTATAATAGCCCTAATGTAAAGTGTCATGAGATAACTTTTGTTATGATTTGAGGCTTTATTATAAGTAAAAATGACTTGACTGATCCGTAGATATGCCATATTGATATGATATGATATTGCACCGTCTTAGAATGAAGGCACCATGTCTTGCTATTTATACTAAAACATTCAACTGCTGTCTATAGTAGCAGTGGTAGATTCAAGCAAGATATTAATCTGTGGAAATGACTAACCATTACAGAGCCGTAATGGTGAACGATATATATGAAGTAATTACAGTATTGGTGAACTAGTTTTTATAGGATCCCCTCCCTACAACCAATTGTTACTACTTACAGATAAGAGTATATATTTTTATATATTTTGACTTTTTGAAACATTGTTTCTGAAATGTTTTGTGTGAGATTTGGTTCCAAGGATGGATAGATGTTGGTCATCTTCTATAGATGAGTTTTACATATTTAAGGCTATAGGTAGCTTAAATGGTTTGTTTACAATTACAATATTGACAGATGTTATGATTTGCCATTCATGTTCCTGTTTAAAAATGCACTGTAAAAGTACAAACTCCCAGGAACAGATGTAATAATAAAGATGCCAAATTTAGATGGCTCAATATTACATAGCTAAACATAACATTAATTAAAGTGGTTCTTGTAAGGTTAACGTTGTGATATACACAGTATACTGTTGACTCATAAACACCTGGGAGTAACCGCATTCATTTTCTGTAGAGAAGAAGACATCCTGTACTATGTCAGAAATAAGGATATGATGAATTTAAGGAGAAGTCTGTGGTGCATGCATGTGTGTGGGTGTTTGATGGCTGTGGTCACTGGTTCCTGGTTCTGTGGAAGTATTGTGGGTTTGTGTTTCCTGTGAACCATCATGCTCGTCCCTGCTGTCTTGTCTTCTTCCTCATCAAATTAGCCAAATGTATTTATCATGCATTCTGGCAGATTGGTTCTTGCATATCCCATTACACAATGCACCAAATTTGCCCAAACAAGCTGGAGCGATGCAATACGTTTTCTGCAGCATTGCCATTCCACTGCGTTGGCATGAGAGTGACCATTAGCCAACATCCGTTGTTGTAGCTCTTATTAGTGGGGAATAATCCAACACCCTTTACTATAGTTTCATACCCATTAAGCAGTTAAGCAGTTAAGCAGTTATTTCCGACCATGACAGCATTACTTAGCAAAGCTATGCAAAGAACTCCATCAATGTGAGGGTTGTAAGATAAGTGAAATGTTCTAAATGGCTGTGTCACTGGAGTCCATAGCCATAGTGTGTGTGTGTGTGTGTGTGTGTGTGTGTGTGTGTGTGTGTGTGTGTGTGTGTGTGTGTGTGTGTGTGTGTGTGTGTGTGTGTGTGTGTGTGTGTGTGTGTGTGTGTGTGTGTGTGTGTGTGTGTGTGTGTGTGTGTGTGTGTGTGTGTGTGCGCGCGTGCGTGCATGTAGGTTGTTTGACTTGCAGTCTTTCTGTCTCTGTGTTCCTGCTTGTGTGTGTGTGTGTGTGTGTGTGTGTGTGTGTCTGTAACATGCAGGCACGGCTGCGTGCGCACATGAATCTGCTCTTGCTGGAGAAGGACATCACCATCTGCGTCACAGACAATTATGACGTCTGTTTACGGTCTCCTTGTTTCAACAAATATGTCAGTTTCAAGCTGACTATAAACAAGCCCATATTGTTCTCATATGCTGTGTCCGCATGTACAAACGACTATCCCCTGTGTAATTCATAGTAAAATTCTCCTATCCTAAAATCCTATTTATTCTTCCCAGTCTGTCCTACTAAACCGTCCTTTTCCCCATGTCTCCAAGCCCCCATGTCTCCTCCGCCTGTATGCATTTTCCCAGAATCACAATAAGCCGCCACAGCAGAGCTACAAAATTGTTCCGCACGCGAACCGATCGGTTGCTAATCTGAGAAATGAGCCCATTAAGTTTGTCACTTGGGTTGTCCGCAGCATGTGTGTTGAATAACTGAAGTAAATGGGGCATTTCTTCATGCAGTGAGCGTCTCTGTATGCCAGCTGCCAAAGTTATGCTTCCGCTGTGTTTGTGTGGTCATAATTAGCTGCTCCCATGTGACCGACTCTTAATGTGTGTGTGTGTGTGTGTGTGTGTGTGTGTGTGTGTGTGTGTGTGTGTGTGTGTGTGTGTGTGTGTGTGTGTGTGTGTGCCTTATGTGCATGTGTGTGTGCCTTACAGTATGTGCGTGTGATTGCCTTTGTAGGTGCGGGCATGGGTGTGCTTGTGTTTACATGACAGTGGAGGGGAAGTGACGCAGGAAGCAGCTGAGGGGCGAGAGCTGCAGACATTACACTGCTGCAGAGAGAACGAGAGAGAGAGAGAGAGAAGGCAGGAAGACCACAGACAGATGAAAATGAGAGTCAAACTAATGAGTAAATGGTCGCTTCATGGCTGCCATCTAATGACTGTGCTTTTAGAGCCTTCCTTTGCTCCTGCATCTAGGATAAACAAGCACACACACAGCATAAAGTGTCCACAGCCTTGCCCATTTAGCTGCTTTCAGCTAACCTCCTCTGTTAGCCACAGTGAGCTCATCATCTTGCTGGCCCTTTGCCCTTCCAGACTGGAACAGACTAGAACTTTCTTGACTTTAGAGGACTTTCATAACAGCTTTGGTAATGGACACTCCTCAAATATTTTTTGAGCAAACACTGGGCTACCTAAGAGATGGAAACCGGACATGGGCTGAGTGGTTGTGGACATGGACTTAAGCGCCATCTTATGGAATGTTGCTGAGTCTATCACGCGTGTTACGCTGTACATATATTTCTAAATGATTATTCTACTGCTTGTAACACCTTAAGGGCTCCCTGATTAAATAATGTGAGCAGAATGTCTATGAGCAGGGGTGATCTGCAGATTGCATTGTTAAACAGTCTTTGGAGGACAGAGGATGAGTTGGCAGAGAGAGAGTCTGAGTTGGCAACTGAGCTGCTTGGCATACGACCTGCCTGGGGAGAACCTGAAATGAAACCTCAGCAGGGTACTGGTAATGGAGGAGAAAACTGCCCACATCTTTATTACAGGGAGGGACGGGGGGGAGAGGGAGTGTGTGTGAGAGAGAGAGTATGCGAAAAATGAGATTGAGGAAAAAATTGCTTAAACCACAGTATATCTTCTCCTTACTTTGTGCAGTTGTTCCCCTTTGCCTCGATTTCCTCTCATTTGTGATACCACAGTAGAGCCATATAGCTGCCCTAAATAACGCTTTAAAGTTTAATGGCAGCAGTCCACTGTCCACATGCTGGGTCACGACTATTAAACCGTCCAGAAGTCGGGTGCAGCGTATGAATTAGGAAATGCAAAAGAAGCGTTCCGACTTGCGAGAGAGAGTTGTCATGCCAGACAAGGTAGTGGCAGAGAGCTTGGGTTGAGACGGGGAGCAGAGGGAAGAGCAGTGAGTTAAGCACCCCTGTGAGTTTTTGTGTTTCCAAAGAGCTGTTGCGTGTTCTGTGTGAGCTTTCCTTGGCAGGTCCAAATGTCCCATCCGTCCGTCCCCCTCCCCTCGCTGTTTGCTTTGATTCCCAGCAGAACAAGACGTTCTCATTCCGGAACCCATCCCAGAGCCTGCCACCAGGAAGTGGAGTGCTCAAAAAGAACAGAGCGGAGCAGAGATAGTCGGAGGGGGAAGTGCAGAATGCTGCTGGCTAAGTAGGCCAAAGGCGCACGAACCGTCACATGAACCAACGCTGCTATGTTAGCCATTCCCTCAGTGTCTTGTTCATCCACAGAGAGTGGGTCACGCATCTTGCACTCAATGCACTGGTTGACGTGTGAGACTGACACCCAAAACCACATTGCAGAAAAGGGGAAATGCTCATTTCCATTGGTCTTCCCTAACCCCCCCTCCTCACCCCCCCTCAAGACCACACTGACCTTTTCCTGACCATTTCTAAAAGCAGCACCAGGGGGACATGAAACCCACGGTAATGAAGATGAGTGGGGCTTCAAAGGTTAAGGGTTCATGTTCAATGCTTATCTGAGGTCACACAGGCCACAGGGAAATGAGGTCACTTCCTCTTTGCCGCAGCGACCTGTGGCTAACTTGTGACTGTTCACGTGTGTTTACTGCCTCGCATATTTTGCCACCTCTCACCCCCGCCAACCCCCGCCACCCTCTGTGATCCTCCCTTGGCCATCGCCCTGCCAGCATCAAGTGATGGAGATAAATCCCACCCCCAGGCAGCAGAGGGAGACGGCCATACCAGCTTTAGAGATGGGGAGGCAGAGATAGCCGAGGTGGGAGGGGGGCAGGGAGCCAGATGAATAAGGAAAGAGAGAGACAGAGAGCAAACAAATACACAAACCAATCGATGGGCCCCATTTTCAGGCCCCTGCTGCTGACAGGGCCATATTTGCATTTGGATTTATTTCCTCTACTGTGTGTGTGTGTGTGTGTGTGTGTGTGTGTGTGTGTGTGTGTGTGTGTGTGTGTGTGTGTGTGTGTGTGTGTGTGTGTGTGTGTGTGTGTGTGTGTGTGTGTGTGTGTGTGTGTGTGTGTGTGTGTGTGTGTGTGTGTGTGTGTGTGTGTGTCTCTCTATACACATCCGTTTCTGGGTGCTGGCTGGGAGAGTTTCTCAAGCCTGTCATCTGTCTTTGTGTAGCTGAATGGGAGCCTCTCTCTGTACACCACCAGCTCCTAGTGACTGGAATGAAACCGAGGCTGCTGGTCACACTGGTTGTCAGTACAAGGCGAGGAAGCAGGGTCACGTGGGGACAACAGATACAGGGGGAATGAATTCCCAGAATAGGAGACTGGGGATTTTGGCTTCTCAAGAAAAAAAAAGAAGAAGCTGTGGGCAACTTGTTGACATCACAATGCTACATCGGCCGGGTTCTTCGCACGCACCGTAATGACACGAGCGCTGACATGCACGTGAACGGTACACCTGGGCACACACTGGCATAAATGTACATGGATGCCCACCAGCAAAGAGGATGATCACATCTCCAGTTAGTTTATGTTGATGTGCAATGCCACAGCTCCCCTCACCCTCGGCACGGTCTTACGTCACACTGTGACTGGCCTAGATCGGTGAAAACGGACCTGGAACATTTGCCATTTATAGCCTTGTCTCTGTTTCTCCCCTATGTAGCACTGGAGCACGACTCTACCAAAAAAACAAGTTTCGCTGCCATTCGCTGACGCGGAACAATATAGTATAATGTGTGAGGTGTGGGACAGCGGTAGCGTATTCCATCACACTATGTTCTTTATGTTCTGTGTCAATGAAGACGCATCGTTAGCTACACCAGTGGTTCTCCAAGTGGGGTCCGGGGACCGTGGGGGGGGGGGGGGGGGGGGGGGGGGGCAAAAGTAGTTAATACAGCATCACAATCATTTAAACCACTTTATCCATGTACATGTTGGCTATTCAAAAACAGCAGATCTACAAGCTCACAGCGCATCACTTTGTGCCGCGCTTGTACATCTGCTATTTCTGAAAGATTTTCTCTTCTGGGGGTCCTTTTCAGATGGGTGGCCAAAATACCTATCAATTTGGGGGTCCTTGACTTGAAAAACTTTGAGAACCGCTCAAAGTTACACAAGCTGAGTGCTATGTCAATGAGCGGCTGTATTTCCGTGGTTGTTTTATTGCCCCAGCTTCTTTATCGCAGGCCTTTGACGCCACGGCAACCGGAGCCAGACACGTAGGCAGGCTGGCTTGGCTGGCACACGTACACGTGCATCATGCACACACACACACACACACACACACACACACACACACACACACACACACACACACACACACACGCGCGCGCGCACGCACGCATACGCACACAGGCACATACAGCCTCTCACTAGGTCACATAACGTTGCTGTCGGGGCAGAAAACTCTCATCTCCATATTTGAACTTCTTGTGTTTTTCCTAAATTAACGCCCCACTCAAAAGCATCAAAAGTGCAGATCCACAAGCTCGATTCGAGCTTGTGGATCTTTTGCAACTTTTGAAATTGAATCCTGAAAAAAGAGACGATAATCTGTTCGGAACACTTTGTCGTACATGCATGTACACGTGCGGTACTACACACAGACTGAAAGACTCACACTTCCTATGTTTATAAGTCTATGTGGGAGGAGGAAATTGTGCTTGTGTTGTTGCTGTTGCTGTCATGGCCCCGCTGGCCTTCTCTCAGCTGCGGCAGGCTGAAGTTTTGAGCAAGGGGGAGGAGGAGGGGGTGGGGGGGTCGTTGCTATGTTGGAAAGACCTCCAGCACTCTGTGTTCCAAACTTATCAGTATCATCTTGTTAATGTCCTATAGCTTGTCTCACTCTCCCACTCATTCTGTCGCTCTCTCTCTCTCTCTCTCTCTCTCTCTCTCTCGCTCTCTCTCTCTCTCTCTCTCTCTCTCTCTCTCTCTCTCCCTCTCTCTCCCTCTCTCTCTCTCTCTCTCTCTCTCTCTCCCCCTCCCTCCCTCCCTCTCTCTCTCTCGTATAGCTATTCCCACAGTGACATGTGGCTGTTGATTGTATGTTACATAATCACTGCTGTGCCCGCGGTGCTTGGCAGCAGCAGCAGCGGCAGCAATGCACGCACAGCAAAATCCGGGGTGTTAATTTAGCTTCTGAGAGTGTCTAGAATGGAGCCTCGCGGTTCCACCTTTACACTTTCAGTTTTGAATAATCGCTCCGGATTTGAATGTGTGGACACACACAGGAAATCAAACATGAAAGGCGCAGCTTTCAGGTCTGATAGCCACACAGACACAGGCCATAATGCCTGTACATTAGTGTTGACAACATTGATGGCACCCGCAGGCATGAACTCGATGATTGATTGATTGATTGATCAATTCAAACTATTTAAACAGCACGAAGGTACAGTAAAGCATTTAGGCTAAAAGGATAGCACAAAAAAGTCCTGGGGACTTGTTTCCAATGTGGTCCTATACTGTATGCATGAACTGAACTCCAAGTGTGCTTTCTAGCCTTTTGTGATCACACCAGTATAATCAATCAGTCAATCAAACTTTATTAAAGACACATGGATAGCAACATAAAAAACATATAGATGCATATAGATGCAATGTATTTCATTTCCACTAGATGGGAACAGCACCCACATTGGAGGAAAGAAAAAGGCCTTCACCCAGGTCTGTTAAATGATGCTGCGGCTGGTATAACTGGCAGCGCACTCGTTAGTTCAGTAGTGAGTGTGTTTGATGACGGGTACGGTATTGGGCGATGAAACACCTGTTTACTAATTTCTTCAGTTGTTTTTTAACATTAATCGTCTCTCTCCCATATTTCAAACAGTGTGACATGCCATTTTGAGCACTGCCTCTGTTGATAATAATGCGTGATGGCCTCATTAGAGTTGTGTAAAAAAAAAATGGAAATGTGTGTGTACACACAGTCCCTCACACACACACACCCACACACACACACACACACACACACACACACACACACACACACACACACACACACACACACACACACACACACACACACACACACACACACACACACACACACACACACACACACCTCACACATATAGCGATGTCCTCAAATCCCCTTTAATGGCATTAGTCAGGCCTCTCCGGGGGAAACCAGTCTGCTGTTCATTTCAATTAGAGCCATGTCAAGGTCTGATCCCACACTGCGCTGGAGTGTGCTCGCTGCTCGGCCTAATTGAGCTCATTTCATATTTATGAGGGAGAAATGCAGGCGATACATAAACACGCCACCCTGTGGCCCTCGGGGGAGGCGTTCTTGTCGTTTTTTTAAGACATTTAAGATGTGTGATTTTATTTTAATGGATGTTTGTTTTGTTTTGTTTTGTTTTGGTGTGTGCTTGTGTGTCTATCTGCCTGCTGGGGCTCGAGAGGGAAGGCGAAGCTGACGAGGGAGATGAGTGTTTGGATTCTCACCTGTTGTTCTGGTGAAAGGTTTATGTGCGAGACGGGGCTGTAATCGCATGTGTTTGAGCGAGGTGACGGTGGCAACCGAGCTCTGTTTTGCCCTGTCTGTGAAAGAGGGCGTCAGAATAACCTGTTCTTCTGAGGTACACCGTCACTGTGCTGTGCTCTCTACAGCAGTGCAATAAAACCCCTCCATTCTGCACTCTCCCTTATCTTTACAACCTGCCCTGTTCCAACTGTGTCTGCTGCTTACGCCACCAAACCCTGCTCAATAAATACGATCGCTGCACATCCAATACACACAAAGCTCCTACAGTATTTGCTCTATGCAGTCACGTTGCCTGCAATCCCATTTTCCCATCATTTGGTTTCTGGTCACGTCTTCCTTACATCCGGCTGGTCCATGACCAGCATGATTTGTGTTTTTCATCAAGAATATCCCGTGGCACACTTGCAGTAGGAGGCGGATTCGAGGTCAGGCGTGCAGTTAATGTCTTCCTAGTATCTGGTGTGACATGGCATGCGTCTCGGTCTACCGGTCGACCTCTTTGGGAGAGTTTTTTTTCTTCTTTTTTATTACTTCCTTACAGCTTAGATGCGGAGCGGTGTTGACCGGCGGTGTGGGATGGTGGGCGGAAGTGTTATGCTGTCAGGACGGTGTTAACCTACAGGCACCGGACATTAACGCACCGAACAGTAACCGTGAGAAACGGTTATAGGTCTTGTGACCGAGACGTAGAAACAGAGAAATGCAAATATTAATAAGGAGAGAGAGAAATGAGTGCACTTCTTGCATCCTGTCGGGGACTATTCAGGTTATCTTCAGGCCTGTGATGTTTCAGAAGACAACAATGAAAGCTCTGGTGGGTGTGGGGGTGGGGGGGGTTCTTTTCATTTGTATGTTTCACTCTGCATCACCAGCTCTGTGGTGGGTCTCTGAATCGGGGCTTTGGCCCTCTTTAAAGTCCCCAATTGGTCCACATCGACATGTCTCTGCGAGTCTGCCCACTCGAGGAGGGAGGGACGGACGGTCAGCGGGAGCGCTTCTCATGGCACGTCTCCATGGTAACGGGATGGAGGTCAGTTGCTGGTAAAGCATGCATGAGTCATTTTGTAATAAAACTTCCCTTTATTGTTTTTTTCCCCTTCTTTTTTTCTCCTTCTTTTTTCACTTTCTCTCCACTGCCCACAACGTAAACATTCCTGAACTAATACTAGGGGATGAGGAGGACGGAGGAGGGTGAAGAGAGAGAGGTTTCCCACATGAGAAAAGGAGAGAAAAGAAGCAGAAGGGAACATTGAGGCAGGCTTGGCAACCAATAATGGGCAGGGAGAGTTTAAAGAGAGTAGTCGCTTTAATAACGGCTTTCCTTTCTCAGCGACTTGGGTCCGCGCTGTCCTCCGGTTTATGGCCTTTAGTCGTGTGACCTTGGCTCCTTGGACAGGGACTGTGTACACTTGTGATGTGTCACTGATTGTTTGACTGAATACCCATGAGGTCACTTTGTCCTTCGTTGCAACCGCGGCTGCTTTAACCACTTAACCACCCAAGAAATCGCTTATTTTCTATCAATTACACACCCCATGAAGCCTTGAATTCATGGATTTGTGTCACATTCCTAAGGCAATAATTTGACCGGGTCATTGGTCAGTAGCCGGTCATCAAATTATTCGCTCAGGAATGCGACAAAGACAAACAAAATCTCCATGACTTCAAGGCTTCATGGGGTGTGTAATTGATAGAAAATAAGTAATTATTTGTTGGGTGAACTACTCCTTTAATGTGATTAAAGGGCAATTCTCCTCGAACTTGTGCACACCCTTCCGTCGGACTTAACTGACTGTATGCACTCTATGTAATGATCATGCACTTGGACTTGATAATTACACGTTAACTAAGGTGAATATTGAGGAAAGCGTGCAGTTCTGAAACGGGAGAGAGAGAGCGATGTGCTCGTGTCGTATTTGCATTTAGCTCTGCAGTATGATATTTTTATACCAACTAAATGATTAATTCTCACCAGGAGATGTGGTAGTTTGACACACAGTACTGTGAGCACGGAGGAGGACATTATGTCAACTACACAGCTACACCTGGGACTCGAGCTTGCCAAGGACAAATCATTTGAATGAGTATGCCGTTAATGTGGAACTGCAACGTTCATACAACCAACCAGGAAGTGTCCATTGATAAAACACAGGGCTGGACTAGTGGAATCCATGTTGATGTCTCTGGTTCAGGTCATTGTCTGGGAGCAGTGGTGTAAAGTAACTAAGCACATTTACTCAAGTACTGTACTTAAGTACAATTTTGAGGAACTTTTACTTTACTGGAGTATTTCCAATTTTCTGTACTTTTACTTCTACCCCACTACATCTCAGAGGCAAATATTGTACTTTTACTCCTCTACAATTATTTGAAAACTTTAGTTACCAATTACTTTGTAGATTTTGATTGTTATTACAAGACATACTCTAACCACTTCAGCCCTATATATATTTCGGCAATTTGAAAATAGCTCATTGTGCGCTTGTAGATCTGCAATTTTCAAACGATTTTTGTATACATTTTGAACTTGAACTTGAAATGGGACATTCTGCACAATGAGTACTTTTACTTTTGGTACGTATATTTTGATACCAATACTTTTGTACTTTTACTCAAGTACATATTGAATTCTGGACTTTTACTTGTAGAGTATTTCTGCACTGCAGTATTGATACTTTCACTTAAGTAAAAAATGTGAGTACTTTTTCCACCACTGTCTGGGAGCCCTTTGAGCATTTCCAGGCTATTTCTGGTGTCCTTACTATTCAGAGCCTCGAGCAAAGCCAAAGCACAGTGTCAGTGTGTGTGAGATGTAAAGATAGCAATTCTTTCGTTTCCCCTTTTTCTCCCAAATTACCGTTGTCATCGGCAATTAAGCACCGACACACACACAAGCACAACGAAGGCGTCTGACTGTGTCGGAAAATCAGTTGCAGGCGGTGTGTACACAGTCGCGATGAGTCATCAGTTGTTGCGAGGTGTCGCTTGTCGTACGTTCGATAGCAGCGCGGTGGTTATAGGGGGGCAGAGAGGGGGGGGGGGGGGCAGAGCTCGCTGGTTGGCTGTTTAGCCTTGCAAGGAGGAGGGGGCGGGGGGGGCCTATCGCAAATGCAATGGAGGTAGTGCTCGCACCTCGCGGTACATTTATTTTGTCTGCATACAATGCATAGACATGCGTATGGTATAGCGCTAGTACAGCGTGCCGCATGTTTGCTTAAAAATGCATGCACAGTAATGTGTGTGTGTGTGTGTGTGTGTGTGTGTGTGTGTGTGTGTGTGTGTGTGTGTGTGTGTGTGTGTGTGTGTCTTATTCAGACACCAGTTGGTCCTATAGGGAGAGCACAGACAATCATGCATCTCCTCGGATACATGACGTGATTCTTTTCACCTGACAGCGAGGAGGTTCACCAGGAGGACATAACACATACAGTATGGAGGAACACGGCACTATTCCTTTTTAGTTCTACACCCTACAGAACAGGTGCCCTCCCTACGTGGCTTCCCTCCTGTGTGCGAAGACAGCCAATTGTGCTCGTATGGACACCGCTCAAGCGAGAGGCACTGCGGATGATTCAAACCCCTATAGTAGTCTCTGTGGTGATGGGCAGGAGCTCTTCCCTTTTGCATCACTGGAGCACCCAAAGATAGAAATCCTTTCACATTAGCATAGAACACGGTTTTGTGTGGGGAAACCCCTTACCTGTTTGGAGTTTGTAACTTCCCCGTACCTGTCAGTCACCAACTTGTTCACCTACCTGTTAAAACACCGTCTACCAGCTTATTAACGCAATCACTGCCAATCATCCGCTGCTGCCAGCGTTTTTTTACCTTATTTTGACGATCCACGGAGAGCCACGGAAGCCACGATGTGGACACGGATGTAAACAAAGGCTGTCTGGGGGGAGGGGGAGGATCTCGTCTATCCACCAGAACACCAGAACTGTTGTAATCGGCAGTTGAATATGGCTCGTTTTCATCAGAAAAAGAAGAAATCCGAGCTTGATGTGTTTTTCTACATCTCATAAAATAGGAGTGGACGGAGGTGAATCTTTTTGGATGACGTCACATCCGTCCATTCCTTCTCTCGCTGTCAAGGGATCATTCATAGGTTAAGGAAGAGCGCCCTCTAGCGTCATTTCTTAACACATCGGGTGCCAAACACGGTAAAAAAACATGTTTTCAAAGAGTAGCGTATAGGTGCCGAACACGGTAAAAAACGTGTTATCAATATTTTCGTTTTTTTGTTTTTTTCCACATATTTCCTCAACTTTTTACAGTCCCGTTCGATCCGAGATCACTCCGCCGTGGTGACTCGCGTGAGAGATGTTATTGTTCCAGGCGTTAGCCAGGACCATCCACCATTGTGCACGCATATATATTGTTTACAATCGGGTGCTCGTCGTGGAGTCTGCAGCTGTAAACAGCGTAGCGTTACAAACGGTGAGATCTCTGGCACTTTTTTTAATAAAACTTTGGCACCGATTGTGTTAAAAAAAAAGATTAACATTTTTTTTTTACGTAGATCTACATCAATGGCAGTCAACGGTTGGATTTGAAATTACGTAGATCTACGTCAATGGCAGTGAATGTGTTAATACTAACTAGACCATTAGACATAATGGATGTTAGTTGATAATTGATATCCGTGACGTGGGACATGGCCAAGTGACGTGTGGATCTGTGATATTCAATGGGGACACTGAATAACCTTTCAGCATCTGACTCACAATCTACCTCTTTACTGTACCACCAAAGGGGTCTAGATCATCCATCAAGCCTGCTATTGTGTTGGATGTGTCATCAAGAGACCTGTAATGTCAAGTCTGTCTCTTCTCTCTCTCTCCCTCTGTCCTTTGTTCTCTATCCACCCATCTTATCATTTCTCCAGGGAGTGGAACCATTTTCTTTTATCATTTCATTTCTTCCACATTGGAGGTTTATGTGTTTGACAGGAATGTCGGGGATTTTCTAGTTCAATCAGTAATCTTTTTGTCACGACTGTGCTACTACAGTGACCCTCATGCGTAGCTGTGCTAATATGCAGGAACATTGCCGAGTTTCTTGCATGGACAGCAAGATGAGTCGGCTCACCAGCGATACACACGATCCAGGAAGTCGGAATTCATGCCAGCCATGGTGTGTGTGTGTGCCTGTGTGTGTGCGCTGTGCCATCATGAATACATGAATTATTTTATTGAAAATGGCCCTCTTTTCCTTGTATTACATGTTATTTTTTTTACCATAATTCTCTTATGGGTCTGTTACCACGGGATTGCTTCCTGGAAACCAGTCCAGGGGCGTGCCACCAAACTGATACAGGACACCAGATCAGATTAACCCATTAAAACCGGGGAAGTACAGTATCTGTGTCATTTTATATTTTGGCTATTCAAAAATATTTTTAGAAAATTTGTGAATATGTGTGCATATCTTTGAATATATTTATATTTTGAAAGCAAACATTTTCAACTCAAATCTTTGCTTCTGGGGGTCCCCGGAACAGAATATTTTGTGATGGGGGTCAGAGACCAAATACATATAATTTTGGGGGTCCTTAACATGAAGAAGTTTGAGCACCACTGACATAGCAACATATGTTTTTCAGAAAACCGTTTAGAAGACATTTGTAGAATCGGCCTCAGGTCTTAATGGGTTAAAGACTTAAGGAAATAGTCCACAGATTCCCTGGAAAACCCCAGGATGTTCTGTTGACACTGAGTAGCGTGTTAATCACACGCTATGAGATTCCCAAACGTTTAGCCTCGTGCAACAAATTGCATCACTCATCGCATTATAGCTTTGTGGACCACTCAATTAGAAACCTCTTCTCAGATACTGTCTAGCAGTTAATGCGACATCACATGCGTCTAACTGAGGTGGTAATTAGTATGAAACCACCGCGGTGCAACAACCATTTGGCAGTTGAATGAGGAAAAAAAGTACCTGATCCCTTAATGTGTCATCAGGTTCAGATTTGAATCACAGTAAAGCACGCTTTCGGGAGGTCAAACCTCACTCTGACCCTGAATCATTATCGTATGCAGCATTGCATCACAGTGCTTATACTTTTATGACCAATCGATTATTTGAAAATATGAACACCAGGTATATGGGACATTATATCTCTGGATAGTTCACACCCAAAATAATTTTTTTTTCCTATCGATTACTTCACCCCATGGAGACTTGAATTCATGGATATTTTGGGGTTTTTGTCGCAATCCTAAGCCAATAATTTGATGAACTGCAGTGGTTCCGGAACCACTGCCTATCGGTTATGAATGTCTTTAACCCATTAAAGCCGGGAACGCATCTGTGTCATTTTAGATTTATTTGGGCTATTCAAAAATAGCAGATATACAAGCTTGTAGCGCTGCACCAAGTGCCGCGCTACAAGCTTCTAGATCAGCTATTTTTGAAAAATCGTGAAAATATGTGCAAATCTTTGAATATAATATTGTTTTAAAGCAAAAAAGAATTACTCAAATCTTTGCTTCTGGGGGAGTCCCTGGAACAAAACATTTTGAGATGGGGGTCCGTGGCCAATAGAAAATCATTTTGTGGTGGTCCTTGACATGAAAAAGTTTGAGAACCACTGACATAGCAGCAGTTTTTCAGAAAAGATTTGTAGAATCCCCAGAAGCAAAGATTTGAGTTACAAATGTACGCTTTAAAAGAAAAAATATATATATATTCAAAGATTTGCACACATTTTCACAAGTGCAGCACTATGAGCGTATAGATCTGCTATTTTTTGATTAGTCAAAGAAATCTAAAAATGACACAGATCCGGTCTTAACCCATTTTGGGCAGGAACCCCTATTTGTAACTATACCTTTCAAGACGGGAACCCCTTTTGGGGTTCCTGTTACTATGTACAGTATAGCAACATAATATTTTTGTAATTTTTGAATACATATTTGAAGTTTTTTTGAAAACTTAGGTCAGGATCTCGAAGCCGTTTTTAGAATCGGCCTCAGGTCTATAACTGAATGAGTGTGTGAATCAGGGCGTAGCTGAAAAAGAGCAAATGTGTCATCTTCCCTGAGTAAATACCAACCTAACAACCCTGCATCTAAATTCAAATATCTCGGACCACACCCTCGACAAGTCCTAAGGTCGCTGAACATCTCCTCTGCTCCAGGGCCGACTGTTAGGTGTGTTATGATGTGTAGTTCAGTTCACAGGGGTCACTGGGCACAGCTGTTGAACACGCCTTCAAAGTCTATTGGCTGCCCTTCCAAAACCAGCAATTTCTGGATATGGAAATGTCATTCTGTCCAACGCTTTGGTCCCAAACGTGATATGTCGAAAACTGTCATGGAATTTGCTGCGCACCGAACACTACATGTTTTGGTGGCCGTGACTTGACCCCATTACCTTTCCTCTAGTTCCACCCTTAGGCCAAAATCTTCACTTGCACAAAATATCCCTTGTGGTGTTTGTAGCGTTACGCTCCGGCCAAATGTCAACTTAGCCTTGGACCAAGATTTTGTATTTTGTAATTCTGATCCTATTTTGGTCATGTCATTATTGACAAAATAAATTAATCTAATCTAATTCAAAAATAGCTAAAATAGCCAGGCTATGGCTATTTGGGGGTCCAAGGCATGGAACATTTAGCAAAAAGTTATTAGAGTTTAGTTAAGTGTGGGACAGAATACGATGACATGCTATATTTTGGAGTGTAGTGTGCCAACTTGATTACCGGGTACGTGTTGTAGGAAAAAAACATGATGAAGAGACAATTATTTGTTTTCTCCTTCGTTTATAGCAGCACTATGTAACTTTCCTATTCTACCCGGGTTTGAACCTGGCTTCCTGCTTTGAACAGCTTATCAGCATTGATGTGTGCATGTACATTTGTGTCTGTGTCCGTAAATTGTGTGTGCGTGTGCATTGGCCTGGGTGTAGCCTACACACGGAAGTGTCAGAGGTAGCAGAGGTAACAAGTGGTTTATTGCAGGTTCTAGTAACCCCATCCCACCCCAACCACACGTGTGCATCATGTCACTCACAGTTCTTCTCTCCCACACAGAAGGAGCATAACTCTACGTACCAAACGTATTCCCAGAACTTGAATTTGGGAGCCGGTTGGTTCTTCGGAGAGTTTGTTCCAGAACTGACTAGTTAGCTGCCTGCTGGATTTCCTGTTTTGTTGTTGTTTTGCTGTTTTGCTGCTGCAGGATTGCACCATCCTCCAGCTACAACAACACGTTGGGTAACACCGCTGACTTGTGTCACTAAGACCATGCCTCTGCCTTGTGCCTAATGGCCCTCAGGGCCCCCCCCCGAACTCCCCAAAGAACCAATAGGAGAGATCAGTTGCATTTCACATCGGGCCGTTCGTCGCCGGGTGCCGGAGGAGGATTCTAAGAGTGTGTGACAGCATGCGTGACTTCTTCTCCTTGGGTTGCTCTGTGTGTCTCTCCCTCCCGCCCTCTCTCCGTCAGTCTGTCCGTCTTGTCTTCATACGTGTGCATGTGTTGGACTGTGCCGAGGAGGGGTCTTTGTCCTGGTGTCAGTGGGAGGACCACCAGACTCGTAGCTCAGATCCATCTTCCCTTCGTGACGCGTTTTGATGATGAATCATCCAGTTTCCCAGGTGAACACGGCACTTCAAAGGACCATGACAGATCCACGCGCGCGCGCGCACACACACACACACACACACACACAC
>NC_139960.1:33455312-33460312 GCF_963454915.1 Gymnoscopelus microlampas | reverse complement strand
ATTCTTTGGCAGGACGCAGTGGGCCGCTTGTACAACGCAACTCTGGAACACAATGTACTGGTTGCAGCAAAGTGCTCGGCCTAAAATTAAACACGGCCAGCTTGATAAAACACACGCAACGTTTAAGCTGGTCAGCGGAAAAGAAGATCATCGTAATGTCGCAGTTACAGCGCTAACGAAACAATCAACTTCGATCCGGCTCAGCCGCGATGCACCCTGTTTGTTTGCCTTGGCTGTGATTGACACTTCCTCCGGCCAATGGGCCACCCTATCTCCTGGCTTTGGTCCCTGTCAAACAGTGTGGATAAATGTTCCTGTTCCCCCGACGCCAAGGGCAACGGGAACAACGCTACCACTGTGCTTCTCTCTCTCTCTCTCTCTCACCCTCCCACTCTCTCTCTCTCTATCTCTCTCTCTCTCACACACTCTCTCACTCTCTCTCTCTCTGCTTCCGGGACCTTTGCCAATCCAAGGTCTCCCATTCCTGGCCCAGCTCCCCCAGCTCTCCGTCAGTCACACACTCCGGTGGTGTGTAGGAAGCCAGAGAGCCAGGTGACAGCAGGGTGTAGAGAGGCATGGAGAGGAGGTGTGTGTCTCTGTCTGCTCTGTGGTCATTTACGTGGGGAAATATAGTCGTGGGCAGGTGTGTGTGTGTGTGTGTGTGTGTGTGTGTGTGTGTGTGTGTGTGTGTGTGTGTGTGTGTGTGTGTGTGTGTGTGTGTGTGTGTGTGTGTGTGTGTGTGTGTGTGTGTGTGTGTGTGTGCCACCAGCCACCCTACACTGTCAAATCTGCAGTGTTAATTAAACTCTCAAGAGTTTAAGTATTTGAACCCATTGACCAGTTTTCTGATGAACTTAATGTTGCTATATCAGTGGTGCTCCAACTTTTTCATGTCAAGGACCCCCCAAATTATACTGTATGTATTTGGCCGCGAACCCCCATCTCAAAATATTTTGTTCCAGGGACCCCCAGAAGCAAAGATTTAAGTTAAAAATGTTCGCTTTGAAAGAATATATATTGAAAGTTTGCACATATTTTCACCATTTTTCAAAAATAGCAGATCTACAAGCTCTTAGCACGCCACTCGGTGCGTGCTTTTTTTCCGGGGGGGGGGGGGGGGGGGGGTAGTCATGACTTAATGCGACAAACCTGTCTGTTAATTATGCATGCCAGCCAGTCACCCCTGCAGGGTGCATGGTTGGCAAATGGCACACCTTGACCTGGCATTAATACCCAGACACATAGGCATTTAGCGCAGCATGGGGGCCTTTCGCTGGTGACTGAGGTTAATTGGTGTGTTCTGTCGCAGAGCGGTGGGGCCGGGGCTCTGCCTGCAGCTTTCATTACGGCCACAGCAGTGGGCGGTGGAGAAGACACACAACAGCGATGACACTACTGTCTTTAGAATGTTCCGTTGAGTCCTTTTTTTGGAAGGGCTCCATGTCGTCTCCGGCGGCAGGAAGAGATTAGTTTAGTAAAGACCTCTACACACTGTACGATATTTGACCCGATTTGGCTCTCGGGGATATTTTTTGGTGATCGCCGACAAAACCTCCGATCTCAGCCCAGATCGGGCGTTCCTCGGCGAGGTGTTGATCACGCAGTGTGTAAGGTACTCCGAGAAGAAACACCTTACTTTTCCAGCATGTTGGATATTTGGGTTAGTCGAACCCGATGAGAGCCGTGCTACAGCCAATCAAAGCACAGTACCAGCCAGCGAGGGCTTGCAGACAGAGAGAGAGAGCTGTGTGTGTGTGTGTGTGTGTGTGTGTGTGTGTGTGTGTGTGTGTGTGTGTGTGTGTGTGTGTGTGTGTGTGTGTGTGTGTGTGTGTGTGAGACGCATGTATGTATCTCTGAACAGTATTGCCAGGTTTTGCGCCAGAATTAAGCAACCAGGTCTATGAAAACAAGCCCAACAAAAGCGACTATAGGCTGCATGAGCATTTTAAACCTATATACAAATAAAATAGCCGATCTACAAGCTCACAACGCGTCGCAGCTATTTTCAAAGAAAAAAAACAACATTAAGAAATAAAGCCAAATAAGCAACTACACTTTGGAAATAAGCTAAAAAGAAACGCAACCACCAATCTTTTTTACAAGCAACTCGCTTATAACAAGCGGACACGGCAACACTGCTTCGGATCTGAATTGCTCCCTGGTTGACTTTTGAAACGTTTGTTTCATAGAGGGAGAGAGAGAAATACAGAGAAATTAAGATTTATTTAATGTCAATCATTAGCGTCCTGTCTCGGTCTCGCGCATATATCACGGGAGCCTTTCATGTTTTCGTGAGACATTTGTAATAAAAACAAATGTATGTATTGGGTCGGGATCACATCGTGGGGAAATATCTTGCAATCAGTGAACCCCTGTCGCCGATCAATCAATCGTGCGAGAATCACAACGATATATTTAGCCCGATTTCAAGAGAGAAACTCGTGCATTGTGAAATGCTTAACGATCCGTTCACTCGCCGACCATTTCAAATGTCGGGCAGTGTGTAGAGGTCTTAAGAGAGAGAGAGTCCGCGAAAGAAGCATGCATTCTGAGCTTCATGTGTTTGCTCAGAATGCATGGTAATCATATCATCGGCATCTTATTGATGCATTATGAGTGCATCGAAATCATAATGAGATCATTTTATGATAAGCTTTTTAGTACTACTCACTGTATGCAAACGAGCTTTATCTAAGCACACATCACCTCAGTGCACCTCAACACAGTGCTGCCAAAAGACGTGTTACCATTGACTCATCTTGTGTTTCAGTATTGTTCTTTGTAGTGAGATTCATCTCTATGACATGACCACAATGGTCTCTGTTTGTGAATCAGCACATCTGTGTGATCAATAGCTTTTGGATCAATGCAAATCCACTTGGCTGTCATTGATCCAAGATTGCCTTCTTAGATCGATGTGTGCGTGTGCGTGCGTGTGTGCGTGTGTTTGCATTTGTGTGCACAATTTGCACTGCACCCCTGTGCCCTCTTATGTACTGTATGCATGCGTGTGTGCGTTTATGTGTATATTTGTGAGGGTCGGGATGAGCGTCCATTTGCGTGCGCGTGCATGTGCACTTCCGGCCAACGCCACAGCAGAAACAGTCTCTGTACTATTTGTACAATTATAGTGGACATGCACATGGCTACATATTTAATGACAAACGCGATGCAACAACAGAGGACGCACTTGCAGACTTTTATTTATGTGTGGGCTAGGCGTGTGTTTCTACTGGTGACAGTTACAACACACACACACACACACACACACACACACACACACACACACACACACACACACTGGGCAGCTTCACACGTTGTTACGCCAGGAAATGATAACAGGACACGATAACCCGGAAGTGTTACCACTATGGGAATGTATAGATAGATGGGAGTCTGTGTGGCTAAATGCATTAAAAAGGTTGAGAATTGGCAGATTTTCCATCAGGTGATTGCGAGATTGTTGAATGATTCGTAGTCGTTATGACAAACCAATATGTTGGGTGCAACTCTCTGCTGTTTTAAATGATGCTTCCTATATGAATGACGTTCCTTATCCCTTGCCTTGCGTCTTCTCCCCCTCTGTATGTTTGGTCCTTTTTCAAGCAGTTCTCCAGGTTGGTACTACAGTGTTTGATGCACACGACTAACCTATTTCTTTTAGCCAGTGTGTGTCATATGTGTCAGTGCGACCTGATTTACTGTGTTAACAGTTCGGTTGTCGCTGCTGTGTGCGTGTGCGTCATAGTTCATGTTGAAGAGGCGCTTATGTAACAGCTCTGTTCTCCCTGTGGGACCGCAAGGCTTTTTGGCTGCCGATTACCAAGGGCCAGGCAGTAAAGACCATCTGATGGGGGGGGTCCTCTCTTATATAACCATGTCCCCGCTCTCTCTGTCACTTCCTCTCCGACCTGCTCTTTGTCTGTGCAGCTGCCTCTCTCTCTCTGTCACTCCATCTCTCTGTCTGTCACCGTGTCTCCAGTCGGCCAGGCCGGAGGAAAAGGGAGAGATTATGTTTTCGACCGTGCTTGTCTGTCTGTGTGTCTGTATGTTTCCGGGGCTAATCTCGCAAACTGCTGGACTGATCAGCGCCAAATGTCTCATGTACACTGCCAGTAGACCGAGGACGTACAGTACATCCACACGTTTGCATAGTGTTTTGTGTATATAATCTGAAATATTTTAAATTTAATTTTACTAGAGGTTTGGGTCGCTATGCAGCCCTCACATCTATGTCGCCAAGCTCCATATATGGAGCTGACCGATTTATTTGCGTCTGATGCCTTGATGACACACTGACAGACATATTTGGGGCGTAGCTGCATTGGAAACTCCTTTTATGGTTATGGCTGAGTCATGGTGGCATGAGTGTGACGACGTGGTCCCCTCCCTTAAGGCATAATATAGATAATATATAGATAATAATAGATAATATTTAATATAGGATAGGATAGGATAAAGTCAATGGTGGTCAGTTCAGGTTGAAACCGTGGCCAAATATGGAGTCATCATATGTCATATGTCATAGATGACAGACGTCATAGACCATGACTACGGAGAATCGGAGATATGCTTAACGGTGAGCACACCGTTCTATTTATCAATCTACTTATCTATGTATTTATCTGTCATTCTCTCCCTCTCCCTCTCCCTCTCCCTCTCTCTCTCTCTATATTGTATATTGTGTTGTTTTTCAATTCACAGAAAGCCTGTTGGGATCAAAGTTAAACATTTGTGTGTGGGGGTCACTAGGTGGGTGTGTGCACATGTTTTCGCTGACGTTCATACACCTTTGTCCTCCTTCGCTCTGTACTACGTTGTTTACCTCGCCAAGGAACGAGAAGAATGTGTGTGTGTGGGCGACCAGCGTGATCATACCTGTTGTGAAAGACTGTGTTTGTGCGTGTGTGTGTGTGTGCGTGTGTGTGTGTGTGTGTGTGTGTGTGTGTGTGTGTGTGGGCCCACCACACCATGCCACTCCCTCCGGCTGTGAACTTTGC
>NC_139960.1:33350312-33452812 GCF_963454915.1 Gymnoscopelus microlampas | reverse complement strand
AGGTGTCTATGCATGCCTCGGGTCCATGTGTGTGCACGCATTAGATTCTCACCCAGCAGTCTGTGTCTGTCAGTGTGTGTGTGTGTGTGTGTGTGTGTGTGTGTGTGTGTGTGTGTGTGTGTGTGTGTGTGTGTGTGTGTCTGTCTGTGGTGGGGGGGTGGCCATAGATCAAGTCATGCTAATTGGGAAGTGTGTGTGTCTGTGTGTCTGTGTGCGTGTGCGTGCGTGCGTGCGTGCGTGCGTGTGGTGGGGTGGAGTGGAGTGGATTAGCTGTATTTGTATTGCTGTTGGGACAGAAATGGACAGTGCAATGCAGGATGTGGGACATGGGAAGCAGCAGATACTGTAGGTCACAGAAGCGCACTAATGGCTGCATGCATATTGGAGGCTGGCTTGCAAGGCTATAGGGACGCCAGGTTGAAAGTGGTTAAAACCTGACACCTTTTGTCTGTTGGTGTACAGATTGGCTTTGGGGCGCAAATTGAACCTGTGACCCTGTTACAGGACAGTCTAGTCTACTCTAAACATGCAGCAACCACGCTGTGTGTGTGTGTGTGTGTGTGTGTGTGTGTGTGTGTGTGTGTGTGTGTGTGTGTGTGTGTGTGTGTGTGTGTGCGTGCGTGTGCCTGTGCGTTTGCGTGCGTTTGCGTGCGTGTGTGTGTGTGTGTGTGTGTGTGCGTGTGTGTGTGTGTGTACACACACGTGTATGAATGAGTCAGATAGCCCTCAGGGAGGGCATGTGAACAGTGTCCGGTTTCGCACAATGCCATGTGTGTACAGAGAGGGTGTTAGAGCGCGGTCATTCGGACGGAACCACTCTTTGCCTTTTAGCGTCGCCATGGAGACGGGCTCCTTTTATAGAGTTCCTCCGTCACTTTGCATTGTCCCGCACTGTTTATATGGAAGGGGCTAATGGAGCACACAGTCTTCTAGTACAGTGGTTCTCAACCTGTTCAGGCCGCGAACCCCCCCCATAAAAATATTCATATTTTAACTGGGGACCCGGCCCAAAATAATCATATTTTAACTGGGGACCTCCCCCCACCCAGACAAGCACTCGGAGTTGTAGGAGCTGTTGAGGCATTTACTTTGACTCGGTTCCACAGATAAATATTTCGAAAATAGCAGATCTACAAACTCACAACGCCTCGCATTGCGTGAGTTTGCAGATCTGCTATTTTCATTTTTTTTGCCTCTTCTTCACCAATTTTTATAGTATATAGTAAGTCCTTAAATTGTCACTTCACAAAAATCATGTGGGGACCCCTCTGGGGGTCCCTCCTGACCCACAGGTTGAGGAGAACATTTGTCCTCTCAGTTATCCTTCCCCCCCCCCCGGCGTCTGTTCTGTTTTATATTTGTTTGTTTTCTTAGTGGCTCCTCTTTTACACGTTCATTCATTCCAGGATCAGAGGAATGTCACTGGCACGCCTTACTTGTGGCTGCTTATAAAGTCGATGATCTATGAAGCGAAGCTCGCGCTGAGGCTGGAGCGTCTGTCTGTTGAATAACTTACAGGGATGTTTCACTTTCAAACATGTTTGGGGTCATTCTAGCGTCTACTCAGGCTTTTGTGTGCACCCCAGACAGATTTTAAGTTGCTTGATTCAGTATTTAGATATTCATTTTATCAGACACGCCCCCTTCCTATACAAACCCATTGTAACTTCAAACTCCATTTTAACCATGTTGGATAAGGATAATTCCTTTTAACAGGTCATTCATGAAAGTCCTTGCGGTCTTGTTTCCAATGAGAACCTGTGAGCAATTAGGGGTTAAGAGACAAAAAACAGGGACAAATTTCATTTCATCGACATATATGCTGGCTTGGCCTGGAATCGAACCTGGGGCAACCAGGGCCTATGGCCCCCTAGGCGGGCTCACTAACCACTCAGCTATGGCCATCCCAGCATTGGAATTCATTGGAAACACCCATCGTTGCTTCTGGTGACTCATACTGCCCTCCTAATACGTGAGGGGGACATGTTTTTTCAGTTACTTTATTTTTTTATTTTTTTTAGTTTTAGTAAAAGATGTTTTTCCCCCAAAATGAATGAAAAACCTTTTTGAAAAAACACAGCCCCCTCACGTATCAGAAGAACTGGATGGGTGTTGGGTGGGTGTTTTCGATGAATTTATCATGGTTAAAATGGAGTGTGAAGTTACAATGGGTTTGTATAGGAAGGGGGCGTGTCTGATAAAAAAAATATCAAATATCTAAATACTGAATCAAGCAACTGCTTAGAAAAGCCTGAGTATATGTTAAAACGACCCCAAACACGTTTGAAAGTGAAATATCCCTTTAAGCCCTATATACTTTGTCGTACGACAAATAGTGAATATAGCCGATCTGATCTGCCTATGTTTGACAATATACTGTTAAGGACGCCAAAGTGGTTAATAAACTACTAAACGTTGTGAGCGGTTGGCGGGGAATTTCCACCTCTCCCAGTGTTCCTGGTCATCCTCCTTGCTTTCCTGGGCTCCCATCCAGCTGCCTGTTCACAGAGCGCTGGCCCGGGAGAGCACCCTCACTGTTCATAGAGCACCCTCACTGTTCACAGAGCTTTTTTTGAGACACACCCCCCAGTACACGTGTGTGCGCGCTTGCATGAACACATACCCCACACACACACACACACACACACACACACACACACACACACACACAACTGAGCAGTTCCATAGTCCACATGGGTGTGTGCACTTCCTCTCCTTCTTGGCCCACTTTAGGGAGACACACCCACTTTGTTTTGGTGCGCAGGAGACTTTGTGTGTGTGTGTGTGTGTGTGTGTGTGTGTGTGTGTGTGTGTGTGTGTGTGTGTGTGTGTGTGTGTGTGTGCGTGTGCGTGTGTGTGTGAGAGAGAGAGAGAGAACGGATGAGGGAAGAAAGGGGCAGGGGCAATACACAGAGTGACGCACGGGATCCACTGCTGGAGCTGTTCTGTCAACAGAGGGAGGGAATGAGCTGGGAGAGAGCATGGCGTTAGACGAGAAGCTAGGAGACAGAGAACGATGCCTCCTGACGGCGTGTGACCGAAGCCGATGCTGTCACGTTGGATCCAGAGGAGGGAGAGGGAGGTGGCCGACTCAGAACCTCTTTGCTCATGTGGGGGGAAGAACCGGCAGGATACGTGAGAACACGACTGATAGACGAATGCGGACATACACACAGCCAGACAGCCAGACAGACAGACAGACAGACAGACAGACAGACAGACAGACAGACAGACAGACAGACAGACACAGGAGACAGTGAGTAAAACAGAACTGATATCACGGGACACAATGAGGTTTTTGTCTTGTGTGTGTTTACCTTTGGTCGTTCTGTTCAGCAGCACGCTGTGTTGTTTACGCCTCTGCGTTCGTGATTTTCTCCATTTGAGTGTCACATGAGAGTCTGTTTATTTGTGTGTGGGTGTGTGTGTGTGTGTGTGCAGGGGCGTGTGTGCGCGCCCTCGCCTCCTTTCCGTGAATGCCATGAGATTTTTTTGCCTATACCTGCGTTTGTTTACCTGAGCGAGACTGCCTGACTGTGTGAAAGTGCGTCAGTGGATGATACTCTGTGAAATCCTGAGTGCGAATGTAATTTACAACCCCTGGGTCCACTCTTTACTCTCTTTGAGTTAAATCAACACTCAGGGTTTTGCAGTGTAACAAAATCTGCCAGGCTCTGCCCCATCCCGGTAGTGATACTGCACAATTACTCTGCCACGTCTCCATGCTTTGTTGTCCCCGGACAGATTACCTGTAGTGTTCACGGCAGTGAGTGAAGCCTAACTTTTACTTTGTTGTACAATGGTGTTGTGCACTGAAAGGATGCTTGTAGATCAGCTATTTTCGAGAGAGAGGAGGAGGGGAGGGATCAGAGTATCAGTCAGACAGACAGACAGACAGACAGACAGACAGACAGACAGACAAGCACAGGGCAGAGGTTAAACGTATGGGGAGGCCGAAAAGAATGGGAGAGAGGAATATTGGCAAATTGCCAAACGACGGCAGGGAGTGAGATGAGTGAGACGTCGGTGGGTTTAAGCTGATGGATGTGTCTGGGGTTAAGGGCGGTCGGCCAGGTTAACAGTCCAGAGACATATGTCTTCCTGTTCGTCTGTTCCTGACCGGCGAGCCTGCTGCTCTGTCATGGCTTGAAGGAGTCTCCCTTTCTCTCTCACTTTGCCTGCTCAGCCCCCCCCCCCCCCCACACACACACACACATACAGCAACCCTGGGGATGGGTCCAGAAAACAGTGGGGTTGCCCCCCGCCTAGCCCATTTACACCTGAGGCCAATTTTAAATCCTAACCCAAGGTTTCTGTCAAACTTCAAATTTGTATTCAAAACATACCACAAATATGTAGCAATAACTAATGTGACACAGATGCCGTGCCAGAATGAAAGGTATAACAACATATACTGTAGGTTTAACAGGTCTAAATGGGCTAGACCAACAACTACTGACGCTCGGTTATTACCGCGCGTCTCTCAGGAGCACCGGAACCGAGGGGTGATGCGTGTCCCTCCCTCTTACATCATTTCCTGCCAGGGTCATGTCTGTCGAAAGGCCCCGCAGAGCACTTTGTTTGAGTAGGAAGCCATGCGGCGGTGCCGTGCACATGTCAAAGCAGGGCGTGTTTAAATGTGCTGAAGTGGGTGCCACTGGGAGAGGCAGACTTTGACTCGGCGGTGTGAGCCAGCTCTTTCTGGCATCACTTGGTGGGAGAGGTATAATCGTGTAGTTGGGAGGTCGCAGGTTCAGCATGTCCATCGGTATGCAAGACACTGTGTTGTGTTTTTATTGTTGTTTTTTTCATTGTCGTTCAGCTCTTTGACTTGCAAGCTTTGCACTAAAGGCGCTGTATAAATACGATTTGATTTGAACCACTACCTGCTCTGAATAAGTGTTAATGTAACACGTTCTCCGTATCACTGTGGCCTGTGATGTCATGTAGGGCGTGTCACCATTACAAATTTAAGTTGACGATTAATTGTCACTCAAATAATTGCGATTAACGATTCAATTGTGTGTTTGGCATTGTTGAACATTGGAACACGTGAATACAAATAATTTCTGTTTGCTTTTTAGGCTTCGTAAACAAAAATTGCTCAGGGCAGATATGACAAATAACTTAAATATACAAAGAAATGGTTGACATTTAATCATTTCATACATGCAAAAATAGCAGAAATAGCTGATCCACAAGCATACAACGTGTCACTTTGTGTCAACATTTTCCAACATGGACACGATTATGACAAGTATGCAAAAATAATTTCGATTATCTCAAATAATTGGGATTAGACAATGATGTAATAGTTGTGACAGGCCTAATGTCATGCTGTAAGGTTAAGTTGACGATCATAACGCCGCTTAGCTTGTCCCGTGAGAGGGATCTCTAAACCCTATGCGGGTTTGCTTGCGCCACCCAAAACCGGGCCAGCCTGTCTCCCTTAGTTTAACCCCAGAGTATTGGTCTGTCATCACAGCCGTTTTGACCATTGTTGTGTCCATAACGGCCGGGCCACGGGTCACAGAGCCAGGTGACGGCAAGGCGGTACATTAGAGGTCCCATGTGACTGGAATGGACCATTTTGTGCAAGCAACACGCACTCACGGCTTAAATGATCTACCGGCCCTTTTAATGTTTGGCACCAATATGTCTTAATGCCTAGTCAATAATGGCACACTTGCATTGCAACGTAACGGCACACACACAGTAAAGTCCTCAGTGTCAAAGGAAAACTTTGCCGACTTTCAACCTAAACCCCATTGTTCTTGTGTGAGGAGATCAATAATATAGTGTGGTTGTTGTTGAAGATGACGATCACATCAGTGGTGTGCAGACGGACCCTCTCTGAGTTAAATTAACGCTGAGGATTTGTGTGAGGTCAGACGCCATCTCAAATGATATTGAACCTACTGCATTTTGGGGTCATTGCAACTATACTGTAGATGCACGTACTCTATGACATTGGTTCTCAAAGTGGGGTCCGGGGACCCCCAGGGGTACTTGAGGGGGTTCCAGGGGGTACCCAGCAAAATGTGTAAATATAGCATCAGAATAATTATGACCTTTTATACTTTGGCTATTCAAAAATAGCAGATATACAAGCTCATAGCAAGGCACCGAGTGCCGCGCTATGAGCTTGTAGATCTGCTATTTTTGAAAAATCTTGAAAATTTGTGCAAATCTTTGAATATATATTTTGGTATCACTTTACAATAATGACCCGTTATAAAGCATTTATAAACGTTTATAAGTAGTTTGTAGACTATTAACAAATCATTAACAACCTGTTTGTTGACATTTGTAAATGATTACTAAAACCTTTATAACTACGGTTACAAATCATCTATAAAGGTATTAGTAACTATTCATGAATAAGCCATGTATAATACATCTGTAAATGATTATTAAATCATTTGTAACTGATGTTACATAATATATACAAGCTATTGGTAGCTTGTTCATGTTTAACATATGCTTTGTTAAACATTCCTAAAGTATCTATAAATCCTTAGTACATGTTATTATGTGCCCTATAGTAAAGTGAAGACAGTTCATCATTTACAACTGTCTGTTAATGTGTTTGTTCATGTTTAACATGCTTTGTAAAACATTCCTAAAATATCTATAAATCCTTTGTACATGTTATTATGTGCCCTACAGTAAAGTGAAGACAGTTCATCATTTATGACTGTCTGTTAATGTGGACTTTCTCCTTACCTGTTGCAAACTACCTGGCTTTCATGAATGCAGACACCAAACAATTACTAGAATTATCATTCATGTTAAGCAAATGATGCGTAAGACATTCGTAAAGAGTATGTAAACCATTTGCAGACGTTATCATGAGCCTGAGCCTAGTTGCTTCTTTTGGGCTTGTTTTCATAGACCTGTCGCCTTGTTTCTTTTGCTAAATCTGGCAACACACTGATTACCTGCATTACACCTGCAGTAGCCTACTAGGGAGGAAGTGAACAGTGATGCAGTTGCAGACTGGACAGAAATATGTCTAATTCATGTTTTATGTGTTTTAACTGTCTTGTTGCAGGTGATCGAGGTAACATAAAATGGCTAATCTTACACACATTAAGTAGCATTATGACTAGGGGGTATTTTGATGGTGGCTGTTTGTATCCACAATGTTTGTTTTGATGTGTAGGCTAGTAATGTCCTCCATGCTTAGCAGTTTAGCTTAGCAGCTAAAGCTAACTTGCACTGGGAGGTGGTGACTGCAGAGGCTCCAAGCTGCTACTCTGTGATTCTGTTGTGATTAATTTCTTTGTTTAAATGTCAGTGTGTGTGCTGTGGCCAAGAGTTGCTACATTTTATATCTTAATAAATTGTTGTATACTTGTATACTATAAAACGTTACTTTTGCCACTTTTTGATGTCACATGTTTTACTAATCACTGTTAAACATGAAATAATAATGCATAGTCTTCACTTTACAACAAGGCCCATGATAACGTTAGCAAATGGTCAACACACTCTTTACGAATGTCTTACGAATCATATATTAAACATGAAAGATAATTCTAGTAATTGTTTGGCATCTGCATTCATGAAAGCCAGGTAGTTTGCAACAGGTAAGGAGAAAGTCACATTAACAGACAGTTGTAAATGATGAACTGTCTTCACTTTACTATAGGGCACATAATAACATGTACTAAGGATTTATAGATATTTTACTCTACTCAGAGTCATAAGTTTACAAAATGTACTAAAGTACAGTGAACGTCTGTGCGGTTTGTCTTCATCACTGAAAATAACGTACATGTAAACTGATATAAAACTGCTGTCATGTGCAGTTGGGGTGAAGAAACACAACCATTTCACTCCTAATAATACCTATTTGATTTGACATCCTGACTTGCTGCTGTAGCTGAGGCTTGAACCTGTTACCTGCGGCTCACTAGTCAGTGACTCTATCCATTCGCCTACAGCTGTTTCCTTGGAATCTGTGGTTCTGAAACGTTTTGTTGTCAACCCCCCAAATTGACATGTATTTGGGCAGTGGACCCCAATGTGAAAAGATGTAGTGTCAGGGCCCCCCATGAAAAATATTTATATTTATGCTGTAACACATTTTTTTAAAGTTATTTGTCTTGTTTGTTGTTCAAGTCAAAGCACCAGGAAGGCTGTACTTGTCAGCCATCTGTTAGCTCAATGGGTTGAGACGCAGTATTCATGATCCAGAGGCCATGAGTTCAAATCCCATTGATGTCTTTCCTATGATTCTTTCCTTTGCAGACTGGCTTCCAGAAGATCAACTGAAAACTACCAGGAAGGCTATATTTGTCATCCAACTGTTAGCTCAATGGGTTGAGACGCAGTATACATGATCCAGAGGCCATGAGTTCAAATCCCATTGATGTCTTTCCTATGATTCTTTCCTTTGCAGACTGGCTTCCAGAAGATCAACTGAAAACTACCAGGAAGGCTGTACTTGTCAGCCATCTGTTAGCTCAATGGGTTGAGACGCAGTATTCATGATCCAGAGGCCATGAGTTCAAATCCCATTGATGTCTTTCCTATGATTCTTTCCTTGAGTGGGTTCGATTCCCACTCCGAGTCATGTGTCCCCGGTAACTTGGGGCAACGGATAAATTGACTGATATCCTTCATGATGCTTCCCTTTGCAGAATAAGTTCTAGAAAAACAAGTTAAAACCACCAGGAAACCTGTAACTCTCGGTCCTGGGTTGTACTGGATTTGAACCAGCACACTCCTATAAGTTATTCTACGGATATCAGTCAATTTATCCTTTGCCCCAAGTTACCTGGGACACTTGACTCGAGTGGGAATCGAACCCACTCAAGTCAAGTCAAGTCATGTTATTGGACAGACGCTCTACCAGTCGAGCTATGCTGTTGGCTGAGAGTTACAGGTTTCCTGGTGGTTTTAACTTGTTTTCTAGAAGTTAGTCTGCAAAGGGAAGCATCACTAAGGATATCAGTCAATTTATCCGTTGCCCCAAGATACCGGGGACACTTGACTCGAGTGGGAATCTAACCCACTCAAGTCAAGTCAAGTCATGTTATTGGACAGACGCTCTACCAGTTGAGCTATGCTGTAGGCTGAGAGTTACAGGTTTCCTGGTGGTTTTAACTTGTTTTTCTAAAAGTTAGTCTGCAAAGGGAAGCATCACTAAGGATATCAGTCAATTTATCCGTTGTCCCAAGTTACCGGGGACACTTGACTCGAGTGGGAATCGAACCCACTCAAGTCAAGTCATGTTATTGGACAGACGCTCTACCAGTTGAGCTATGCTGTTGGCTGAGAGTCACAGGTTTCCTGGTGGTTTTAACTTGTTTTTCTAGAAGTTATTCTGCAAAGGGAAGCATCATGAAGGATATCAGTCAATTTATCCGTTGCCCCAAGTTACCGGGGACACATGAATCGGAGTGGGAATCGAACCCACTCAAGGAAAGAATCATAGGAAAGACATCAATGGGATTTGAACTCATGGCCTCTGGATCATGAATACTGCGTCTCAACCCATTGAGCTAACAGATGGCTGACAAGTACAGCCTTCCTGGTAGTTTTCAGTTGATCTTCTGGAAGCCAGTCTGCAAAGGAAAGAATCATAGGAAAGACATCAATGGGATTTGAACTCATGGCCTCTGGATCATGTATACTGCGTCTCAACCCATTGAGCTAACAGTTGGATGACAAATATAGCCTTCCTGGTAGTTTTCAGTTGATCTTCTGGAAGCCAGTCTGCAAAGGAAAGAATCATAGGAAAGACATCAATGGGATTTGAACTCATGGCCTCTGGATCATGAATACTGCGTCTCAACCCATTGAGCTAACAGATGGCTGACAAGTACAGCCTTCCTGGTGCTTTGACTTGAACAACAAACAAGACAAATAACTTTAAAAAAATGTGTTACAGCATAAATATAAATATTTTTCATGGGGGGCCCTGACACTACATCTTTTCACATTGGGGTCCACTGCCCAAATACATGTCAATTTGGGGGGTTGACAACAAAACGTTTCAGAACCACAGATTCCAAGGAAACAGCTGTAGGCGAATGGATAGAGTCACTGACTAGTGAGCCGCAGGTAACAGGTTCAAGCCTCAGCTACAGCAGCAAGTCAGGATGTCAAATCAAATAGGTATTATTAGGAGTGAAATGGTTGTGTTTCTTCACCCCAACTGCACATGACAGCAGTTTTATATCAGTTTACATGTACGTTATTTTCAGTGATGAAGACAAACCGCACAGACGTTCACTGTACTTTAGTACATTTTGTAAACTTATGACTCTGAGTAGAGTAAAATATCTATAAATCCTTAGTACATGTTATTATGTGCCCTATAGTAAAGTGAAGACAGTTCATCATTTACAACTGTCTGTTAATGTGACTTTCTCCTTACCTGTTGCAAACTACCTGGCTTTCATGAATGCAGATGCCAAACAATTACTAGAATTATCTTTCATGTTTAATATATGATTCGTAAGACATTCGTAAAGAGTGTGTTGACCATTTGCTAACATTATCATGGGCCTTGTTGTAAAGTGAAGACTATGCATTATTATTTCATGTTTAACAGTGATTAGTAAAACATGTGACATCAAAAAGTGGCAAAAGTAACGTTTTATAGTATACAAGTATACAACAATTTATTAAGATATAAAATGTAGCAACTCTTGGCCACAGCACACACACTGACATTTAAACAGAGAAATTAATCACAACAGAATCACAGAGTAGCAGCTTGGAGCCTCTGCAGTCACCACCTCCCAGTGCAAGTTAGCTTTAGCTGCTAAGCTAAACTGCTAAGCATGGAGGACATTACTAGCCTACACATCAAAACAAACATTGTGGATACAAACAGCCACCATCAAAATACCCCCTAGTCATAATGCTACTTAATGTGTGTAAGATTAGCCATTTTATGTTACCTCGATCACCTGCAACAAGACAGTTAAAACACATAAAACATGAATTAGACATATTTCTGTCCAGTCTGCAACTGCATCACTGTTCACTTCCTCCCTAGTAGGCTACTGCAGGTGTAATACAGGTAATCAGTGTGTTGCCAGATTTTGCAAAAGAAACAAGCAGACAGGTCTATGAAAACAAGCCCAAAAGAAGCAACTAGGCTCAGGCTCATGATAACGTCTGCAAATGGTTTACATACTCTTTACGAATGTCTTACGCATCATTTGCTTAACATGAATGATAATTCTAGTAATTGTTTGGTGTCTGCATTCATGAAAGCCAGGTAGTTTGCAACAGGTAAGGAGAAAGTCCACATTAACAGACAGTCATAAATGATGAACTGTCTTCACTTTACTGTAGGGCACATAATAACATGTACAAAGGATTTATAGATATTTTAGGAATGTTTTACAAAGCATGTTAAACATGAACAAACACATTAACAGACAGTTGTAAATGATGAACTGTCTTCACTTTACTATAGGGCACATAATAACATGTACTAAGGATTTATAGATACTTTAGGAATGTTTAACAAAGCATATGTTAAACATGAACAAGCTACCAATAGCTTGTATATATTATGTAACATCAGTTACAAATGATTTAATAATCATTTACAGATGTATTATACATGGCTCATTCATGAATAGTTACTAATAACTTTATAGATGATTTGTAACCGTAGTTATAAAGGTTTTAGTAATCATTTACGAATGTCAATAAACAGGTTGTTAATGATTTGTTAATAGTCTACAAACTGCTTATAAACGTTTATAAATGCTTTAGAATGGGTCGTTACAAATGATTTAATAATCTTTTACAGATGTATATAATTGGCTTATTCATGAATAGTTCACTACTTACTAATACTTTACAAATGATTTGTAACTGTAGTTATAAAGGTTTTAGTAATCATTTACAAATGTCAACAAACAGGTTGTTAATGATTTGTTAATAGTCTACAAACTACTTATAAACGTTTATAAATGCTTTATAACGGGTCATTATTGTAAAGTGCTACCTATATTTTTTAAAGCTAACATTTGTAACTCAAATCTTTGCTTATGGGGGTCCCTGGAAATACATATTTTTAGATGGGGGTCCGCGGCCAAATACATATCATTTTGGGGGTCCTTGTCATGAAAAAGTTTGAGAACCACTGCTCTATGACTATGAGGTCTATTTCCATGTTGCACAGCATGCACAGCATGCACAGAATGATGTGTGCCCACAAGGGTCATTAAATTACATTACATTACAGTCATTTAGCAGACGCTTTTATCCAAAGCGACTTACAATATTTGTAATTTGTGAAACGGGTGTTTTGTCTTCAGTAGCACTGTAACATACCATGATGATGGTTAATGATGGATCGTCACATAGACATGTAGGACATTGTGTTGTTATTGACTTGGTAGCCTGGAGGCCCAGGCTGTGGAATGCTGTACTCCTGTAAGGTCATTGATTTTGTGCGTGCGTGCGTGCGTGTTCGTGAGAGAATTAACATTTTTTTCTGCATATTTCTTCATCTCCTTTTGCTATTTGCAGGCAGACTGCTTACTTCCTCCTCCATGGGCCTTGACACTGACCTCTCGTCGTTCTTTTTCAGTCAATTACGCCACTCACACAAACACACCCACACACACACACACACACACACATGCACACGCATGCGTGTGCGCTAAGCGAGCAACCCGAGAGCTAGAGGGAGCGTTTCTGGCTTTAGATAAGGCAGAATGGTGAACAGTCATAGCAGAGCCGTAAGGGCCAATCCAGAGATTCCAGGCACGTAATGGGGCTTTACAGTAAAAGCATAGCAGTCTTTTTGGGAAGTTGTCTTGGCACGGGGCCAGAGGGGAAGCTTCTCCTTTATGAGTTTGCCTGTGGTTACTTTTTTTTTAGGCTGACTAATCCCACATGCATGCGTGTGGATATGACTGTGCGTGTGTGCGTGTGTGTGTGTGTGTGTGTGTGTGTGTGTGTGTGTGTGTGTGTGTGTGTGTGTGTGTGTGTGTGTGGTCGACTCGACACAGGCTGCATTTATTTATCACATAGCAGTTGTGTGCGGTGTCTGGCCGACAGCAAGGTCAGTGGACATCTCAAAGGGGACATTCCTTTGGCTTAGTGCTGTTTGTATATGTGAGTTTTGTGTTATGACACAGTGCCCTGTGGGCTTTCAGAGAAGTGTGTCAGAATCAAAAACAAGTGTTGCTCAAAACCTTGGGGTTTCCAGTGGACATGCATGGGAGGGTCTGTCCTACAACAGTAAGTGTTTTTCACTTACTAGGAACGATTTGCTGTAACTTGTTGTTAATGTTGACAGACTGTAACGTTCTGTTCTGTTCTGTTCTGTTCTATTTTTTACTGTTCTGTTTCCCCCGCCCCTCCCTCTGTCTCTTTATCTCTCCCCTCGTATTTTCCTCGGAATCACTATCTCTTTCTCTCTCTCTCTCTCTCTTCACCGGAGGCTGAGGGCAGAGCCTTTTAAGTCGTGATATCAGCCCGTATTCCGGGCGGAGTGACTCAGCATGTTGTCGTCACGACTCACAATCCATCCATCTGTCCATCACTGTAATCAGCGGACGCCCTGCATCAATCCTGAGTCTGAGAGCATGCGGTTGGAGTGTCTGAGAGAGTGTGTGTGTGTGTGTGTGTGTGTGTGTGTGTGTGTGTGTGTGTGTGTGTGTGTGTGTGTGTGTGTGTGTGTGTGTGTGTGTGGTTCATGTATTACTGTCCTTGTGGGTACCAACAATCGCCTGGTCTGTGATGTTATCTATGATCTATGCTATAGATAATTTGGGGTTATTGTTGTTCTGGTTAGTCGGATGGTCTTTTAATGTGACTACATATTCTGTGCTGTACCACAAATTGTCTCTCGGAGGAGTTTTCTAAGAAAAGAATAGTGATACTATTCAAAACTAAGAATGAAGAAAAGTGTCGTTCTTATGGTTAAGTGAGATCGGGTTATTGGGTTAGGTTTAGGGATAGGGGTTACGGTAAGGGTTTGTTCTAACAGTACGTTTTAACAGCGGGCGACTCTCGGGCGATCGCCGGGCGACATCGTCCAAAAGATAAAGAAAATCCATCTTTCATCGCCCCCCCGCCCACTTCGCCCTATCGCCAGTAGTTGCCGGCTCTCATAGACATATAATGCACTTCCGGAAAATACTATCCTGATCGCTCGCTGTTAAAACGCACCGTAAGGGTAGGGAGAGGGATGTGGGAGTTAAGGTTTGGATTAGGGTTACGTGTTGTGATTAGGGCTAGACGTAGTTGGACCAGCAGGCAAGTTTAATAATCCTGGGACTGATAAAGATACTGTAGCATCAGGGAGGATGTCAATTCATTTTGGAATGAATTCGGGACGAGAGTTGAAAAGCAAACTGGACCGTGTGGAACTCCATGTGTGGGACGGGTGCCACGGTGTAAAAATAAGCAGTGGTGTAAAGTAACTTTTACTCAAGTACATTTACTTGTGTAAAGTACAATTTTGAGGTACTTTTACTTTACTGGATTTCCAATTGTCTATACTTTCACTTACTCTTACTACTCCACTACATCTCAGAGGCAAATATTGTACTTTTACTCCACTACTGTAACTATTCGAAAACTTTAGTTACTAGTTACTTTGCAGATATAAATGATTACATTATAAAACTTTACTTTAAGTACATTTTGATACCAATACTTTTGTACTTTTACTTAAGTACATTTTGAATTCCGGACTTTTACTTGTAACAGAGTACTTCTACATTGCAGTATTGATACTTTTACTTAGTAAAACATTTGAGTAAGTTGCGGGGGAATATTTGGGCAAGACTGACATCATCGATATGACGTCAGTCAGTCGCTGTCCTAGACGGCTATGACATGGCAGGGCATGCCATAAAAACCCTGCTAATGTTACAATGAATAGTGCTGGTGGACTCCCAATGGCCATTCCAAGTAGGTGCGTAGGAGAGACAGACCGAGAGAGAGAGAGAAAGAGCTTAAGAAAACACATAAAGGTCACCACCTTTGCAGTCATTTTCCTCTCTTTCTTTCTGTTCCATTGTCTGGAACTTGTTCTCTGCTGTTGTCATCTGCTGCTTGCTGTTGGTAGTCATGGTTGCCAGTTCCCACCTGATATAGTGTGGGAGTTCCGGCTGTAATTGCTAGCTTGCATAATGTATTCAGACTAGGACAACTCTATGATATACAGGCCATTGGGTATTGCGTAACATTTAATAGTACACACACGCTAGACATGAACATGCGCCTTTCTTTAATCTTCCATGAGACAGTCTCAAGTTGTTGCCACCAAATATGCACAGCTCTTCAAAGGCTGAATGAAACCAGCGTCCATCTGGAAGACGCTCTGTGCCGATCGGTTGTGCTAAGCCAGCCGTTGGTCTCTGTGTCAAGGATAATGTTTCTTTTAGTGGTCCCCTTGGCCCCCAAATACAAACAACTTTGTCCCAGTGATTGTGACAGAGTGACAAAATGAAGAAGTTGTGCCTCTAAAAAACAGAAAATTGTTGCGGTGTCCAAGTTGTTGATGACGTTATACATTAGTGCATACAGTGCGGTTTTTCTGGGACATTGAACTGTCCCAGAAAGCTTGGGTTTGAATCTGTGGGTGTCGACATCAAATGCATTAAGCATGTTGCAGTACTCACTTGGGTACATAAGCCCCCCTCCCCCCCAGACACAGATGATATTTTTAATTTAGTATGTGGTTGTAGTGCCCAAGGGGACGTTCTCCTCTTAAGTGACATACATACTCTCCATAAGAACCGTGGGCTGACATAGGGACTGGAGGGGGAGGGGGATTTGTCGCGTTTTGTCCGTCAAACCCCCCCCCCAATCATGTTGGGGGTCCCGAACCGCAGGTTGAGAGCCACTGCTGTACAGTTCACACAGCTCTGTAGCAGCAGCTCCAACTTCGAGGTGTGTAGACGAGGTGTCTGGGCACACACCTCAGTACACACCAGTCAGTGCAGCACTAAGCCACATGGTCATTATTGTGCAATTTTCATCCTTTTGCATAAGAGAGATTTGAGAGAATGACTCACTTGGCTAAGAAAACCCACACTCCTGAACACTTCACCTTCTTATAATATAGATAGTGTGTTGCGGTTTTCTGTGCAGTAAGATTCCATGTTGCAGTAATTTCTGTTTGAATATGGTTTGCTTTATTTCATCAGGGTATGCTGTATTATGTTGGTGAATGGGGTTTTTGTAAGCAATAGGTCCTCCCACAAAGTTTGGAAGCTAATTATACAGTGAAATGTAATGTAAACACTTTTACCAGGCACTGTATGCATGTCACATGCAGACACGCCCTCTCCACCCGTCTTCCCTCCCCCTAACACGGGCCAATTGTGTTCGTGTAGAATAGATGCTCGACAAAGCTGGATGCACCACGGTGGATTCGAACCCACAACCTCTGTGGTGGTGGGCTTTACCACTGCGTCACCCGAGCGCCCTTAGAGATGTGGGCTTTAACGTTAACTGCGCCTCTGTCCTGTGCACATGCACGTGCGCTTCATAGGTGTGCTGTACAGTCTCTGTGTGTCTCTCTGTCTGTGTGCATGCATGCATGCGGCACATGTTCACACCCGCAGGTATTGTTATTGGAGCAAACCATAAGAATATCATGCTTGTATTTCATGTTCAGGTGAACCAGGAAAACAGCTCTGACCTCCAACTTGTATTGTTATAGCAGGAAACGTTTCACGCAATAACGTGGCAGGTTAAGTGAAAATGCGTTTGACATCCCCATAAAACATACAGTGTGCATGTGGGATGTGTACTCATCCTCTCCTCTCTGTCTATTCCCTCACTCTTAGTAGTGGTGGGAAAAAAACGTTCATTTCAGTGAACGAACGATTTCGTTCACGGCAATGATTCGTTCAAATGATTCGTTCACGTTCACGTTCAGTAGCACTATTTTCTAGTGTTTCTTTTATGTCGCGCGTACAGCCCGACCTCCCGTCCTGTGTACGGGGGGAGGAGATGGGCGCATGAACGATAGCGTGAACGTAACAGTTTCAGAAAGAGAACAAGCTCGTTCACATCACTAGCTCTTAGCGTGCTGGCCCTGAGCCGGGGGTCAAAAGACCTCTCTTGTTTTTCCCCTGCCTCCTCTCTCTTTAACACCTGTTTCCAGTGAATTTCAGATCAAGCTAGCGGCGACTAGGCTGCTATTTTTACTCTGCCACAAATTAGGCTGTTAAGACTGTTTATCTGTTTCCAGGGTGAGCGACTCTGTCCACCAGCACTGCAGCAGCAGCAGCAACAGGGCAGCAGCACAAGAAAGTGGACCAGAGGGTGCTCTGTTCCCGTAACTTTGTTCCAAACAAAGCCAGATGTTTGAAATTCTCTGGAAGGGGAGGCACTCGCTGTTTGGTCCTCTCCCTTCCAGTGTGGAAAAATAGGCTGAAAAACGCGTCAGCCTGATTTGTGTTCTGAAAACACGAGAAAAGTCCCTGTGTTGTTTTTGTTTTTTTATCTCGCAATGTTGCCTAATCGTGTTCCAGTTAAACGCTCACGGCTGTTCACTCGCGTGTATGCGTGTATGCGTGTGTCTGTGGGTGTGTGCTTTTGCTCAACTATGTGTGTGTGCTTCCAAGTTGAGTTTCAGAGCCTGCCTGTGCAGTATATTTGTGTGTTTACTATTTGTCCTGTGTGTGCACGTGTTTGTGTGCGGTACCATAGGCACAGACACGCGTGTGTCAGATTGAATGATTTATAAATGCCTGCGCTGAGATTGAAGGTCTCCTCTGCAGCCCTAAATCCTTGATGCTTCCACCCCACCTCCCGGGATCAATGAAGGTTTATCTTATCTTATTTTATTTGATCTTACCATAGACTCAACAACACAGCGGCCTAATAATAATACCTAACCCTCCCCATAGGCTATCGCTCCATATGGCCAATGGTGGAAAAAGTGCTCAAATGTTTTACTAAGTAAAAGTATCAATACTGCAATGTAGAAGTACTATGTTACAAGTAAAAGTCCGGAATTCAAAGTTTACTTGAGTAAAAGTACAATAGTATTGGTATCAAAATGTACTTAAAGCAGCAAAAGTAAAAGTACTAAAATGTTTGAACAAAGCAGATCTACAAGCGGCTATTTTCAAATAGCCTAGGTATAAAATAGGGCTAAAGTGGTTAATGTATGTTTTATAATATTTATATCTGCAAAGCAAATTGTAACTAAAGTTTTCAAATAATTGTAGTGGAGTAAAAGTACAATATTTGCCTCTGAGAGGCAAGACAATTGGAAGTAAAAGTACCTCAAAATTGTACTTAAGTGCAGTACTTGAGTAAATGTACTTAGTTACTTTACACACCACTGCTCCATATGGCCCATGCATGAACCCATACAACTACTGTGCAGCACCCCCCGCCTGAACCAACCCACATCAACACATACATCAACCTGGGGCTGTGTGCACCGACGGCACGAGAGGTGCGAGATTGCATTGTCACTGTCAAAGAGTTACCGCAGTACTCAAAGCGTGGGCTGTTATCTGTGTCTGTTATTGGCGCGCCGCGGGTGATAATGGCCCGTTAGCAGTCACATTCTGTTCACCATCAATGACTGTAGCTTTACATAGCCAGGAAATGAGTTGACTTCTCTGTGGTGGTATCCCTCCCACTTGTCATTAGTTACATGTCACAGGGGCTTTGGGGGGGGGGGGTTCTCTAGCCTGGAACCCAGACGGAGGCGTTCGTTCAGCATTCGTTTTTTTTCCAGTGGTGTAAAGTAACTAAGTACATTGATACTTTTACTTAAGTAAAACATTCGAGTACTTTTTCCACCACTGCTTTGAAGTGAAAAAAAACAAACGCTGAACGAGCGCCTCTGTCTGTGTTCCAGACTAGGGCTTCTCAGAAATGAGGCATCTTCACTGATATTATTACACATTGCATTCTTAGCAGTAGGAGTTTGAGCGCTGACAAATTAACACTCACACAATGTCTCTGGGGTTTCCAATTACGAAACACACATTAACCACTTAAACTCTCTCTATATTTTGGCTGTTCGAAAATAGGCGATCTACAAGCTCACAGCTTGTAGATCTGCTATTTTCAAAAGATTTTTTATACATTTTGAAAACATTCTGCATATACGAGTACTTTTACTTTTGGTACTTCAAGTATATTTTGATGCCAATGCTTTTGTACTTTTACCAAAGTAAATTCTGAATACCAGACTTTTACTTGTAACGGAGTATTTCTACATTGTGGTATTGATACTTTTACTCACGTCAAAAAAACGTGTGAGTACTTCTTCCACCACTAGTGATATCGGCTTCATCAATAACAATAAGTCAACATTCTGCCATTCTGACTCACTGTGATTCTCCTCTGAAGATATGCCAGTGTAGTGTGACTCCTCTGACAACCCTGCAGTGCTTTTTCTAACCCCCCCCCCCCCCCCCGCCCCCCACACACACACACACACACACACACACACACACACACACACAGCCTCCTTCCTGGAAACAGTCGTGAGCAATACGACGGCTCAGGGTGAGGCTCCTGACAAGAAGTAAGAGGAGCAATCTCAGGTCAGCGCCCTGGGTGTTATTATGGGGGTGTTGGGGGGGGGGGGGGCAGGGGGTGGAGGGTTTGATCATCCAGGCCTACAGGCGAGCGAGCGGTCGGTCCACCGGGAGAAGTTTAAGAGGAGTCACAAAGCAAGTGGATGATTCATGGCTTTAATACTCCCCTGAAGGAGTATTTTATCCGCGCTGTTTAAAGAGCAATTTGTGTCGTGTCAGATTTGAGCCGGCGATGGCGGGGCCAGTGCAGAGAACGGATGAGACGGCCGCGCGCGCGCGAGAGGCACTTCACGCGCGCACCTGTGCGCGCACAAGCGACGACACACACACACACACACACACACACACACACACACACTTTCACAGATCGATTGCTTATTAACGTGCGCCTCCGCCTGTCACACGTACGCACCACCGTGTAGGTGTGTGATATCGCATCCGCCAGATGCTGTGAGATAAAACAGCCATGTGACAGAGTGACTAATGGCTGCCGTTAAATAATTACAACATCCTGTATGAGCTCTCAATTAATACCAGGACCCCCCTCTCTCTCTCTCTCTCTCCCACGCAGAACCCTCCATCCTCATCTATCCATGTATTCATCTCTCTCGTACGTCATTTTATTCATCCATGTGTGTTTGGGTCTCAGTCAGACACCAAATGTAGGCCTACCTCTTGGGTCTCAAGCTTTGCGAGTTTGGGAACCCCTACTATGGAGTGTGGAGCAGGGGTCTTCAACAGGGGGTACTACAGGGGGTCCGCCAAATCTTTGTGTGATATGTTTTTTTTTTTACCTTACCACTTCAACCCTAGCATCCCTTTTCTGAGGAGAACTTTAATCAAAAATAGCCGATCTACAAGCTCACAACGCCTCGCGCTGCGAGGCGTTGTGAGCTTGTAGATCGGCTATTTTTGACAAAGAGGTATAGGTGTAGAGGGGGTCCTCTGAGTTACTACAGGGGGTCCGCCAAATCTTTGTGTGGTATTTTTTTTTTTTTACCTTACCACTTCAACCCTAGCATCCCTTTTCTGAGGAGAACTTTAACCAAAAATAGCAGATTGTGAGCTTGTAGATCGGCTATTTTTGACAAAGAGGTATAGGTGTAGAGGGGAAAAAGGGCAGACCAAGTAATCTAAAACACAATTTTATACAATATAGAGGGGGTCCCTGCTTCATCTCTCTCTCTCAGCTAGGGGGTCCTTGGCCTGAAAACGTTGAAGACCCCTGGTGTGGAGACATGGATGGATTCAGTGTCTTATAAATAAAACACAGTCTGTTTGAAGTGACATCACTACTCCTTGAACTGCACGGCCTAGATTTGTTACGAAAAGGCGCAAGTATTAATATCGACTCAGTGGAATATCACAGTGATTCTGCAAAAATAGACGGTGGGAAATACATAAATGTTATATAAACCTGCCATCATCAATGTGATCATCTAATGTTAGCCCCCCCATCTCTCTCTCTCTCTCTCTCTCTCTCTCTCTCTCTCTCTCTCTCTTATGCAGAAGGTCCCATATAAAAAATCATTTTAAAATGTATAAAATCTATTTAGAATAGCAGATCTACAAGCTCACAACGTGTCGCTTTGCGACGTGTTGTGAGCTTGTAGATCGGCTATTTTCAAATTGCCCAAGTATATAGGTCTGAAGTGGTTTTGTAATAACAATCAAAATGTACAAAGTGACTAGTATAACTAAAGTTCTCAAATAATTGTAGTGGAGTAAAAGTACAATATTTGCCTCTGAGATGTAGTGGAGTGGAAGTAAAAGTGTTGAAAATTGGAAACACTCCGGTAAAGTAAAAAAAGAAATACCTCAAAATTGTACTGAAGTATGGTACTTGAGTACGTGTACTTAGTTACTTTACACCACTGCTCTCACTCTCGCTAACTCACTCTCCCTCTCACTCTCCCTCCCTCTCTCTGCCTCCCTGCAGGAAGGATGACATCAGCGTTGTCACCCATGGCAGCCAGGGCTCTGCCGTGCCATTCATGACAGCGGTGTGTGTGTGTGTGTGTGTGTGTGTGTGTGTGTGTGTGTGTGTGTGTGTGTGTGTGTGTGTGTGTGTGTGTGTGTGTGTGTGTGTGTGTGTGTGTGTGTGTGTGTGTGTGTGTGTGTGTGTGTGTGTGTGTGCCTGCGTGTCACTTCCTGGGAGAGAATGTAACAGGAAGAGAGCTGACGGCGCTGCCTCACCTCCACAAGGAATCCTTTTATCGACGCCGTTGGCTGGTAAACCTTGTATGTCCAAAACTGTTACTTGTCAGGAAATGGAGAAAGCATTGAACCTGTGTTCCAAATGGAGTTAAAGGGATATTTCACTTTCAAACATTTTAACGCCGTCTCTGGCTTTTGTGGGCACTGAGTTTTTAAGTTGCTTGATTCAGTATTTAGATATTTGATATTCATTTGATCAGACACGCCCCCTTCCTATACGAACCCATTGTAACTTCAAACTCATTTGTAACTTTTAACCATGTTAGATTCATCAAAAACACCCGTCCTTGGTTCTGGTGATGACTGATATTGTCCTTCACGGGGGCCGTGTTTTTTCGATTACTTTTTTCATTCATTTTTTTTTCTTTTCATTTTCCAGAAAAAAAAAAGAAAAAAAAAACAGAAAACGAATTGAAAAAACACGGCCTCTTCACACATAAGAAGGACAGTGTCAGTCACCAGAACCAAGGACAGGTGTTTGAAGTTACAATGGGTTTGTATAGGAAGGGGGCGTGTTTCCTAGGGCGTTGTGGGCATCACTTCCTGTCAATTTGATTAGGTATCAGGGATCAAATCGACAGGAAGTTTTGCCCACAACGCCCAATGAAACTTGTGGATGAAAATAAATCTAAATACTGAATCAAGCAACTTAAAGCTGCACTATGTAACTTTCCTGTCCTACCCTGGATTTGAACATGGGTCTCCTGCGCAAGCGCTGCATTTTTTTACCACTAGCACCTGCCTGTCTTACCAAGACGCAGGATCTAAACGTCTCAATAGAAGAGCAGGGAGACCAAACACAACCACTCCAGTTGTATACGTTACAGTATATTGTATTAACACACTCTACCATATAGATTGGACAAAATAACATTTTATTCACAAAAGAAATGTGCATAATACAGCTTTAACGTAGCTATTATTTAGGCACAAGCTCTTAATACTTTTCATCGGTTATCTAAAACCCACAGACACACTTAACCGCTTTCTCTTTTACTATCTTTCCTTTTCTTTCTTTTTTATAGAAACAATAGCAGATCTACAAGCTTGTAGAACGGCTATTTTGCTACTTTTGAGCGGCACTGTTATAAGAAATATGGAGATGTAAGGTTTCTGCCCAACAACGACGTTACACAGACTGTAAAAGAGAGAGAGAGACAGACGTCTGCCATGGTTTTTTCCTTCATGCTGGTCTGTCTGTTGTTACCGTAGGTTGTTGGCTGTTATTTGCAGTGATGTAAAGTAACTAAGTACATTTACTCAAGGGCTGTACTTCAGTAAAATGTTTAGGTACTTTTACTTTACCGGAGTATTTCCAATTGTCTATACTTTTACTTCTACTAACTCCACTACATCTCAGAGGCAAATATTGTACTTTTACTCCACTACAGTTATTTGAAAACTTTAGTTACTAGTTACTTTGCATATATAAATATATTACATTATAAAACATACATTATTATTCTTTTATACCTAGGCTATTTGAAAACAGCAGATTTACAAGCTCACAACGCGTCGCGAGCTTGTAGAGATGCTATTTTCAAACATTTTAGTACTTTTGCTTTTGGTACTTTAAGTACATTTTGACACCAATACTTTTGTGCTTTTACTGAAGTACATTTTTAATTCCGGACTTTTACTTGTAAGAGAGTACTTCTACATTGCAGTATTGATACTTTTACTTAAGTAAAACATTTGAGTACTTTTTCCACCCCTGGTTATTTGTGACATAAACGATGTAATGACCAAGACCTTTCATGGGATCGTAGTGAGCCAACCTTGAGATGTTGCACTGCCCCCTTGTGTCTGCAAGCGGATTTACGAGAGTCAACGGAAGTGCACTCAGAAGCTTAGAGATGACGATGTGAAAATGTGTATTACATCATGTTACATCTGAGAAACGTCGCTTTGGGTCCGCGTCGTCCGTCAGTTTGTCTGTGACGTCCTAAGAGCGGCATCGCGGGAGTGTTGTCGAGCCACGCCTGAATGTTAGGCCACGCCTAAGTTGTTCATATTTACAGTACATCTCATCACTACAGACACTCTGTTCCCCAGCTACACACACACACACACACACACACACACACACACACGCACACACACACACCTGTAAGAGCCAAAGGCGGAGACAATGCTGCATTTAGCCCTTGTTGCCATGACGACCTCTCGGTTACATAAGTGTCCGGCCCGGTTCCCACAAGTGGCGTCGTACAGAGGGCTTTGTGTTCTGACACCGGACACCACACACACACACACACACACACACACACACACACACACACACACACACACACACACACACACACACACACAGTCAAAGTCCGTTCCAAGGCACATTCCACTAGCCAAAATCTGCCAAAATCTGCATTGCTATATAAGATGTCAGGTGGGGCAGGCAGGTGTTATATCTGTGTGTGTGTGTGTGTGTGTGTGTGTGTGTGTGTGTGTGTGTGTGTGTGTGTGTGTGTGTGTGTGTGTGTGTGTGTGTGTGTGTGTGTGTGTGTGTGTGTGTGTGTGTGTGTGGGAGAGAGAGATATTATGTGAGGCCTGAGGGGTGTGACACTGCTTACGAGGACCACACACACACACACACACACACACACACACACACACACACACACACACACACACACACACACACACACACACACACACACACACACACACACACACACACACACACACACACACACACACACACACACACACACACACACACACACACACACAGTTGTTATGTGCTCAAAGGGATGGTCAGTGTAATAGATAAGCTCAGTGGATGATAATGATAAGAGTTGTTCATAAGATATATAAAAATGGAGAGTTCAGTGAACACCACTTCAACCACAGCATCCATATTCTGGGGGGAACAGTAGCCAGAAATAGCAGTAGCCATGTCACTTCTTGCCACGCTATGAGCTTGTAGATCTGATATTTTTGAAAAATTTTGCAAATCTTTGAAAATATTAGTATCATTTTTAACTCAAATCTTTGCTTTGCTTCTGGGGGTCCCTGGAACAAAATATTTTCAGATGGGGGTCCACAGCCAAATATACATTTTTTTTTTTTTTTTCAGAAAACGTTTAGAAGACATTTGTAGAATCGGCCTCAGGTCTTAATGGGTAAAAACAAATATTTCATTGATTTTATGAAAGGTATTTCACTTTTTATTTCTGAAAGATTTCGATTTTTATTTCCCCCGCGACACACAAATGGGTTCCGACTCACAGGTTGATTACCACCGGTCTAGAGCAGTGGTTTTCAACCTTTTTCGCGTCAAGGACCCCCAAATTGACACATATTAGCCCACGGACCCCCATTTGAAAAGATATGCCAGGGACTCAACCATTTAGGTTTATTGGGGGCCCCACTCTACACTGTATCACCATCATCAGTGTTCATGTAACGACATATAAGGGTTAATTTGGCTGGGGACCCCCTGGAACCCCCTCAAGGACCACTGGTGGTCCCCGGACCACTGGTTGAGGGTTTAAGTGGTTAACAGTGAGGGTTTAGTGTGGTTTACTAGGCATGGGTGTGTCCCTGTCACATGGACAGCAGTGTGTCAGGTGTCCAATGCTACTTGCAGGACAGGTACAGTCAGGTCCGTAACAATACAGTCAGTCGTTAAGGTCGATGGCTTTAGTGCAGGGATGGGACGTTTTAAGACGCTATTGTTTTGATGACTGAACAGGGCAGTTCGGGTAGTTATTATCACGGGCACGCGCTCGCAAAGGCGTGTATGCCATTGTATGTATACTGTTACGTACAGTACACGTCAATAAATACACATCGACACACGCTCACGTGCAGCGCACTCTCGGAGGCTGGTGGCTTCTTCTGAGCTCTGTTTTCATGTGACACTTCTGTGTGTTTTTTTCCCAGGAACTATAGATCATTTGAGCTGTCAGGGTCAGAACCTCCTGTCGGTAAGTAGGGACATATTTGTTGTTCGGTCTTCGGGACTCGAACGTGTAAAAAAATAATTTGATTGGATGTTTATGCTGCCACTTGATCGTGGTACAATCGGCATATTAACCCATTAAGACGCATCTGTGTCATTTTTAGATTTCTTTGGCTATTCAAAAATAGCAGATATACAAGCTCATAGTGCGGCATATCTGAGTGCCGCGCTATGAGTTTGTAGATCTGCTATTTTTGAAAAATCTTTGCTTCTGGGGATGCTACAAATGCTTCTAAATCTTCCAAATCCTAACAGTTTTTTTTTTAAAAACATGTTGCTATAATCAATGGTTCTCAAACTTTTTCTTGTCAAGGACCCCAAAAATTATATGTATTGGGCCGCAGACCCCCATCTCAAAATATGTTGTTCCAGGGACCCCCAGAAGCAAAGATTTGCGTTACAAATGTTGGCTTTAAAAAAAAAAAACATCTAATATTTGCACACATTTTCACTATTTTTTTAAAATAGCAGATCTACAAGCTCATAGCGCGGCACTCGGTGCTGCGCTATGAGCTTGTAGATCTGCTATTTTTGAATAACCAAAGAAATCTAAAGTGACACAGATGCGTTCCCGGATTGAATGTGTATTTAGCAATAGGTATTACCAAACCATGTCATGTAATGTTAATGTTGTGCTTTTAACCACTTTCAACCTGGCATCCCTATTTTGGGCATGTCATTATGATGGGTGACAAATCTAAGATTTTCAGAAATGTCGAAATTTCCAAAAGTAGCTGATCTACAAGCTCTCAACGCATTGCACCGCAAGCTTGTACATGTGCAATCTTTTTTGCTATTCGTCGTTTTTTATAGTGCTTATAAGTGGTTACAGAAAGATTCTTTCCTGCTGAGGCTGATGAATGAATATCTTGTGTCAGCTGTCCACGTTCCAGAGCTACCATGGCAACCACCGTTCAAATGAAGCAGCGTGAGACCTTGTAGATCGGCTATTTTCACACTAAAATTGCACTTAGGCAAATTGATTTAGTCAATTATATAAAAAAAATATGTTTTTTTTTTCGTGTCAAGTCATTGAAATGTTTAAAAATAATACAACTTGTCAAAAAAAATCTAGATTATTCGATTCATCAAAAAAGTAATCCACATGATTATTTGAACTGGGGACCCCCCACCCCGACAATGTACTTGGAATTGTAGAAGTTACATTTTGTTTCACTCGGTTCCACAGATAGATATTGTGAAAATAGCAGATCGACTATTTTTTTTTAAATGGCCTCTTATAACACTTGTTATAAGAGGCAATGTCATTTGACAATTTGGCCAATGTTTGACCAAATTATTATTATTTTTTGTATAGTTATAGTGTTGATTACTTTTGATGCAGTAATGGTATTTTTCTTTTCTTTCTTTCTTTTTTTTTAGGTATTAAAAAGATCCTAAAAATAAAGATTATCACTCATTAACACTGTCATCTGGGGACCCCCCCCCCCCCAAATCACCCTGGGTGTCCCGACCCACAGGTTGAGAACCACTACCCTAGATGACAGTCACAGTATGTGCGTGTCCTCCTCGGCCTCAGCCGGTCTCACCCCCGTCACAGCTGTGGTCCGACAACGAACGTCTTCCCCAGAAGCTGGTTTCATGTGGTGGTTTAGATGTGTGTTCCCATTGTCTAGCACCATTTGAAATCAGTGTTCTTGGGGAGAGGAGAAACGGCTCTGACAGAGAGAATGACATGAGCAAAGTGGAAGCACAGTAGGAACGCCCTCTTCATCACTCCTTCGCTTCCGCTCGTGTCTCTTCTTCTCCACTAAAAGATGACTGATTTCTTCTGGTGCTTAGAGTCTGTACAGCCTTCTAGCACCATTTGAAATCGGTTATAAAACTGGGGATCAAAGCATCAGTGTCTTCAGCCTGGGCTCCAGCAGAGCGGGAGGAAAGCGTGGTGTCAGACCGAATCACATCACATTTTCTGGGACACACTGGAGGAATGGTTGCTTCTTAACGGCTCACACTTATAAAAGATTGATATTACATGTTGTACTCTCTGACTTTATGCACACTCTGGGACTCGGTTTGCATTTACAGTGAAAATTGGAAAGTGCAATGAACAATATGCACACACTGAAGGCATATCGTGGGATCTTTTTGCTGTTATTTTTTTGTTTTTTTGCTCTTCTTTGGTGACTTGTCATAAACTGTGTATTACAGCCAAGCCAAGGTTTGTTGCCAGTTCCTTGTCTTTGAAGTAAAGCTGAATTTAAAGGATTGCGACTGTTACATACCAATCCATAACCCATGTTTTAATACTATTATATATGGATCTCATTTTCATGTCTCTTCTGGTGGTACTGTACGTATCGACAATGTAAACTTCTTGATGCTGCGACCTCTCGTACGTGTAACGACCGGGATCCAAACCTGGGTCTCCCGTGTGGAAAGTCAACATCCAAACCACTAAGCCAAAGGGAATAACCTATAGCTCGGGGGAGATATTAGACCCGTTAGGGTCCATTTGGTTCCATTTGTACACTCTCAGAGTTACAGACTCATAAGGGTCCATTTGGTTACTAACTACCGATCATTTAGCTTGGGACCCCCTGGACCCCAAAAAGATTGTAAATTACAATTTGGCGGAGTAAAGGTCCTTAACATTGATTCTGTGAGATCCAGCGAGTGTTCCCAGAAAGTCTTCCCTCACTCGCTGGCACGCCAAAGCTATGGCGTTCCACCTCCTCACTGTCTCTTCACACACTTCCGTGTCTCACTGAATCATGCCGGTGCAGAAACTGGTTCAGCCCTTATACAGCGTCCCCCGCACAAACTCATGACTCATCGGTACTCAATTATATTATCTTGGGAAATGCCATAGCACTAATCAGTCGGACAGGAATCTTATACTCAGCTATGATATAAGCCCTCAATAAACGTAATACGGTCTAATGTAATATGATATTCGACTTTGACTGTAACAGCGACACACTTATGGATATCTGTGTTTATAGTGTAATAACAAGACATTATATACATTGTTCTTTCCGCATGTCTGTCCTCTTTACATTCGTGTGTTATTATAAATAAGTAAATCAATATTTCTTTGCTAATTTTTTACGCTGTGGCTCCTCTAGAACAGTGATTGTCAACGTTTTTAATTTCAGGGGTCTCAGTTTGAGGCCATGGACTGCCATTTAATACAACTGTTTATTATCTCTGGGACCCCAACCTACATAGTAAAATCAGTGTTAATTTAACTCTGAGAGTGTACAAATGTGCCCTCTCAGAGTTACAGACCCGTGGGGTCCATTTGGATCCGCCCCCCAGGACCCCACATTGAAAACCAGTGCTATAAGAGGGTCTGTCTGTCTGTGTATCTGTCTGTGTGTCCAGAGATATTCGCCAAACCACTGCATGGTTTGGATATTTGTTTGTTGTGTCAATTGCAATCGCATTTATCAATGCTGCTGTTAGTGCGTGAACTGTGGCATTATTTTTTTACTTAAAAAACAACATATTTTAGGTTGCACATATTCATATTCAGCAGTGGTGGAAAAAGTACTAAATATTTTTACTTAGCCTACTAAGTAAAAGTAGGCTATCAATACTGCAATGTAGAAACACTCTGTTACAAGTAAAAGTCTGGTAATGAAAATTTACTTTACAAATAAAAGTACAAAGTTATGGGCATCAAAATATACTTAAAGTACCAAAAGTAAAGGTACTCATTGTGCAGAATGTCCTGTTTCACAAGGTACAGTATCATATGTATAGAAATCCTTTGAAAATAGCAGATTTACAAGCACACAACGCGTCACATCGCGACGCGTTGTGAGCTTGTACATCGGCTATTTTCAAATGGCCAAAGTTTAAATAGGGCTGAAGTGGTTAATGTATGTTTTTGGAATAACACCAAACCCGCTGCGTGGGTTGGATATTTGCTGACGTCACAGGCTGGCCACAGGCTGAATGGAGCCAACGCTGTTCCCATGTGAACCCTGAGAGATCCATTCCACATGAATCGATTTTTAAATTTGGACATTTCCTTTTGTGTAGCCTCTCCGTCACCATCAGCCTGTCTGTACTCAGCAGAACCCAGACGAGACGGAACGCCGAGGACAAATGAACAAACAGCGCGTGCAAGAGCTCCGAGCTCCTGAATGTTCTGTATCCATTAGCAGAGGCTGACTGAAAGCAGAAGTGGAAAAACACAATGTCCCGAATAACAAATTTCGTGGTGACAGATCTTTGGCTGTTCATATCTTATCTCGGCTGCTCTGTGTCCTTGTGCTTTACCAAGTCACACCCTGGCCGGTGCATGGTGGAAAGTAACTAAGTACATTTACTCAAGTATTGTACTTAAGTACAATTTTGAGGTACTTTTACTTTACTGGAGTATTTCCGGTTTTCTATGCTTTTACTTCTACTCCACTACATTTCAGAGACAAATGTTGTAGTTTTTTTTTTACTCCACTACAATTATTTGAAAACTTTAGTTACTAGTTACTTTGTAGATTTTGATTATTATTACAAAACATACATTAACCACTTCAGCCCGATTTAAACTTTGGCTATTTGAAAATAGCAGATCTACAAGTGTTGTGTGCTTGTAGATCTGCCATTTTCAAAATATTTTTTAAAATACATTTTACACATAATGATACCTTGTGAAACGGGACAGTCTGCATAATGACAACTTTTACTTTTGGTACTTTAATTATGTTTTGATGCCAATACTTTTGTACTTTTATTCAAGTACATTTTGATTATCTGACTTTTACTTGTAACAGCGTTCCTAACTTCCTACATTGATACTTTTTCCACCACTGCACCCTGGGATTATATTATTGTCCACAGTGCTCCCAGACCAGCACACAATGGTGTGATGTTCAGATGGGGTGCCCTGTATGTGGCATGTAGAATTGTGCTAAGAATGTGGTCAGGGAAATAGGAGACTTTTTAAACTAAAATCTTTTAGAAAATGCAGAAACATGGAAAGATGATTGGAAAAGAAAAGCCAGGGGCTGAATACTTTCAAAACTCTCAAAATAACCATAGCAATGGGACTAATAGACACTAGACATATAACACAATGTTCAGCTCTTTCTTGTGATGTCATGATCTACTTTTAGTGCATGTATTCCTGTGCAAAATAACAGACCCATTATATTTCCTCCTTTCATCTGTGATTGTGTAACTTACTAAATGGGTTCACAGATGACACGCCAGATCTATAATTATCTGATCTAACAGTATGCCCATGATCATCATATGACATCCTCCTCCCATGGAGAAGCAGTATAGTCCTCTCCAGGGTGTTTGTTGTGTCAACTGCAATAGCATTTATCAATGCTGCTGTTAGTGCGTGAACTGTGGCCTTTTTGTTTTACTTTTTAAAATAAAATGTATTTCAGAAACACTCTGTTACAAGTAAAAGTACGGTAATCAAAATGTACTTTACAAATAAAAGTACAAAGGTATGGGCATCAAAATATGGGCATTAAATAGGGTTGAAGTGGTTAATGTATGTTATTATAGCATAGCTTTAAAGGACAATTTAGTTTTTTTACAACCAAGGTTTATGTTTTAGATTGTAATTAAAGTAAATAAAATATGAGTGTTACATTTTTTAAATGTACTGCTTTCTATAGTTTTAGCAATTTTCGCAATCTTTTTTACAGTGGGCGGGGGCATTCTGTCCGGTGGCTAAATATGTCTTTTTTTACACAATAACCTGGTGTTTTCTTTATTATTATTTACAGTAGCTCTTCTAGCCCCCAATAACTCACATCTGGCCATCAAAGACCACAGGACCTTTTTTATTGTGTAAAAAAAGGCATATTTAGCCACCGGACAGAATGCCCCCGCCCACTGTAAAAAATATCGCAAAAAATACCAAAACTGTAGAAAGCAGTAAATGAAAAAAAAGAACACTCATCTTTTATTTACTTTAATTACAAGCTAAAATATAAACCTTGGTTGTAAAAAACTAAAGTTGTCCTTTAAGCAAGTGCTTACTATGGGATATCAGCGCACCCAGGCGATCACACAGAGCAACAACAGGTTGACCTGCATTACATGCATGTTGCATTTCAAATTGGACTTTTTATAAGATCTGGGATCCATATTTAGCTTATATTGGACCCACGCTGTCGGCCACTGTGCTTGGGGGATTCCCATACCAGCATGTTGACCTGGCTAGTGTCCTTGTGCCACTGGTAACTGGTGTTTTCACACATCTTGAATTACTATACATGGTGTTTTTCCTTTGCTTGTTGGGAGGATATCGGTGGCCGGGAGGTGTTCCCTTTGATCATGTTCTTGCGTTATCTTCATACACTTTTCAATTTATTCTATGAATGTTGTGTCCAAGCTGTTTTATTGTTTTATTATTTATAGTTTGTTTATATGTTTGGCCTTGGAATGTTTGTATGTAAAAAAGCAATAATAAAAAATAATAGCACGCAACACCGAAGCCCGTGTTTAGCTTTCCCCAAATGTCAGCCGTACATTAGCGTTTTTATGTAAGAGAATGTCGCATCAACCCCCGCATCAACTAGTGATCCGGGCCACTGATGATAGAGCCCAAAGAAGTGCTTGCACCGGGTGAAAAAAGGGGTACAAAATCGAGGGATAAAAAATATAGGTTAAAAAAAAAAAAATCAACTATAGAGTGCATATAAACCATGGAAATGTAAATGCAACGCAAACCATGAGCAGGGCACCACAGGGATTTGAACCCCATCTTAGTAAAACCAGGAGAACCAGACCAGTGCCTTTTGTTTTGGTTTGTTGTCTCCGCCAAGCCGAAGGCATGACGAGAGTATGTTTTAGCGTCCGTCCGTGTCCGTGTGTCATTCTGTCATTTTGCGTATGCAAAACATACTCTCTCTCCATGCCTTTCGGCCTGGCGGAGACAATAATTGCACACATAGTATTTCAGAATTCCATAAACTTACTTGAGTAAAAAATGTGAGTACTTCTTCCATCACTGCTGTCTGATTACAGAGCAGCTCTGAGAGACGAGTATGATTAATGACAAGTGGAAGTAAATGCGTTAACATGCAGTATGTCAGTGGTTCTCAACTTTGGGTTGGGACCCCTAGGGGGGTCCCCAAATGATTGGGGGGGATGATTACCTTAATGTGCCACTCAACAGTTATCAAACCAACATACAGTATAGGGCAGAGCAGTGTGACATGTTGTGTCACAAACCCATTACATTTTCACATAATACAAATATTTACATCAATTATTCTAAGCCTGGAACCAAGCCATCCAGGCTCCTGGTGAATCATGACCATAAAACATTTGATTATAATATTATCATATTAATTATACACTATATTTAATAAATACCCCTTTTTTGCGTTTTTCAAATATTTTCTGATCAAGACCAAACCTTAGGCTATTCACGGAGAACAGTTGACAAAACTGTGTATTTTATAGAGAGATAGAGAATATAATGTATATTAATCTGTAGTATTGGCAGCACACCTTAAGGTAAGAAATACTAGTAGTGGGCAAAGGTGGATTTAGCATATCTTTGACCTAACCAAATACAGTTTATCATGACATCATCATCAGCACTACAAAAACAAGACAGGGCTCCACATTAACTTTTCTATTTTCATTTGATTTTATTATTATTTTCTTTTGTATTATTTATGCATGTAGAATTTCCTTTACTATTTATTGTGTAGCAATAAAAGACAATATGTCTCAAAACACTGGCTTACAGTTGAATTATTGGCAACAAAATAAATAGGAATTCAAGAAAATAAGCCAAATACTGAACATGCCTGAACATTGGCTTGCAGTTATTGCATATAGCCAAAATGCAATAATAATATTAGGCTTGTCATTGAGGATGGAAACTAAAGTTGTCCTTTTGAGGAGAAGTGGAACTTAGAAGTCAATTTAAGTTTAGCATGAGGGAGAGGGTCTACCCTCTGCAGGGAATGACTCGACATCTAGGCTACAGAAAACATTCAGTTGGATAGCCCATTTGGTTTCATTTTACGCTCTCGAGTTACAGATCTATAAGGGTCCATTTGGTTACCAACTCTCCATCATTTAGCTGGGGACCACCTGGAAGCCCCTCAAGAACCACTGGTGGTCCCCGGACCACTGGTTGAGAACCACTGGCCTACACACATACAAACAAGACACAGACAAAACACAAGCGGTTACTGCTGCCATTAATTAGTTGCTGTTGATTGCCTATGCGGTCAAATCAGGGTCAAATGCACAGGCTCAACGAGCCATCGGTAACCTGCTTGTGTTACATAGCTGCAGTGGTGTAAAGTACATTTACTTAAGTACAATGTTGAGGTATTTTTACTTGTGGAGTATTTCCAATTTTCAATACTTTTACTTCTACTCCCTACATCTCAGAGGCAAATATTATACTTTTACTCCACTGCACGTATTTGAAAACTTTAGTTACTAGTTACTTTGTAGATTTTGATTATTACTACAAAACATACATTATCCACTTCAGCCCTATATACATTTTGGCTATTTGAAAATAGCAGATCTACAAACTCACAACGCGTCGCGATGCGACACGTAGTGAGTTTTCTGGTGGTGGAAGGAGGTGGTCTGAATTATATATAATTCAAACGTATATATATATATATATATATATATATATATATATATATATATATATATATATATATATATAAAATCATTTTGATTATATATAATCAAAATGACACCGAAGCTCACAATGCGTATTGTGAGCTTGTAGATCGTCTATTTTCAAATGGCCGAAATGTATATAGGGCTGAAGTGGTTAATGTATGTTTCGTAATGATCAAAATCTACAAAGTAACAAGTATCTAAAGTTTTCAAATAATTGCAGTGGAGTAGAAATAAAAGGTAGTGAAAATTGTGCTCCAGTAAAAAATACCTAGATTTTACTTAAGTACAGTACTTGAGTACCCTTACAACTGTGGTTTTAAATGGCCTGTCTTGGTTTAAAGCCCACTCACCACGACAAGGTGCAGGCCGAGAGTGGGGACCCCCCTTCCCCCCCTTTGTGGGGGGGAGGGGGATCCCCCCCCACTTGGGGGGGGGTCAACAATTGGGACAAGACAACATGAAACATTTATTACAAACATAAGCAAACAGATATTACATAATACGAGACTTGGGCGTCTTCTTCTTTCGTGTATCATCATCAGATGTCCAGCTCAATGACGTGCAGCAACGCCCTCGTCTCAGGTCCCACATCGAAGAGACCGGCCTCCGATGGTGATCTGTACAGGACACAGAGAGGTGATTATGTGATCAGCAGTCTGCTCAAGCATACTGTGGTGTCTGCCAGGCCCCATTCTTCATGAATGTTTTGAAGTGTCGAACCCCAGTACACAGTCGGTTCAGCTAGGTCAATTGCCGGCGTGGCAGATCTTCCACCTTTGATGCTGTCTCCTGGGTCCCAGATGTAGTGGTGACAACGTGTGGGCCCATGCAGAAGACTCCCCACTCCTGCTTCCAGGATGCCTCCATCCATGCCTTTGTAGACAGGTCCTCAGGGATAGAACTGAGCAGCTCTGTTGAATGGGCGGCAGGACTCGAGTCAGTTTTGAGGCAACGCTGTCATAGAGGTGTCATGCAGGATATGCCAATCATGTATCTGGGCTTTCCTTAGGGCGAGGATGTGAGGGTAGCAGCCTCTCGTTGGAGGCCGGTTGAGGCAATTCCTGTTAGGATTAGGAAGTAGAACATTCAGTCGGAATTCAGGCAACCAGTTATGATCCGGAGAACGTAGCTAAATGGCAGCATCAACCTTTTTGGCATGTGGGCTTCTACACCAGGCTGAGGCACAGTATTTGGCTGCAGCGAAGACCAGGGCTTACGTGGGGATTCGTAGTACCTTGGCAGAGGAATCTCAGGACGTACCAGCGAGACATCAGATTGGCGAGACCCTTGATGACACTTTGGCCTCTGGGTGTTGCTTAAAAGACAGTGTCCTATCCAGATACCTTGGGGCTTGCTGGAACTCCAGCTGGTTGTTGTCCATGAACACATCCGGTTCCCTTTCTGCTTCGCTGTTGTTGAGATGATATGCTGCCAACACCGTCTTGCCAATGCTGAGCTTTAGGCGCCACCGGCAAAAGTAGGCTGCCAAGATGTCCATGTGGACATGATGGAGGTCATTGGGGTAGAGCGGCTTAGTTGGATTTTACAGACCAGGAGTGTTAGTATAGGGAGAGGCATGGCTGAAGAGCTTTGCACATCACTCACTTCTTGCTGATGCCGAAGTCAAAACACAGTATATACCTCATTGTGATAGCTGTATGTCTGCAGTACACCTCACTGGTGGCAATTGCCTGGTTGTGATGCGTAGATGTGATCAATCAGGGTAAGCTCTTTGGCCGTTGCAGTGGATATAAGCTAATTTGTTGTTGCATTTTTTTTAATCTGATTTAAATTTTTAGAGATATTTCACTTTGAATTTCCCCATTGAAATGAATGGGATTTTCCACCCGTTCCATCCGTTTTTTGACGGCAAACTAGCCCTTAATTATTTTAGCTACAAACTCTGTTCCAACTCTACAACGTTTGGCCTACTTAGGACATGTGGGCTACCATTTGAATTTTTGAAATCATTTGTACTTTTAAACCTTTCAAACCTGTCAAACCTTTACATGTTTCAAACCTTTAGAACCTCTTAAACCTTAAAAACCAAAAACCTTAAAAACCAAAAACCTTAAAAAACCTTAAAAACCTTAAACCTTAAACCTTAAAAAACCTTAAACCTTAAAAAAACTTAAACCTTAAAAAAACTTAAACCTTAAAAAAACTTAAACCTTAAAAAAACTTAAACCTTAAAAACCTTAAACCTTAAAAACCTTAAACCTTAAAAACCTTAAACCTTACATTTTTAGTGGCGTTCTTAGAAATGTATTGTGACAGTTGAGATATTTGTTGCGGCATTTGTGGTTTTTTAAAACAATTTTGAGGCATTTTGTGGCAATTGTGGTGATTTATTTGTGAACGACCAAAGAGCACACCCTGATTGATCACATCTACGCATCACAACCAGGCTATTGCCACCAGTCAGGTGTACTGCAGACTTAGAGCTATCACAATGAGGGAAATACTGTGTTTTGACTTCAGCATCAGCAAGAAGTGAGTGATGGGCAAAGCTCTTCGGTCATGCCTCTACCTATACCAACACTCCTGGTCTGTCAAATCCAACTCGGCCGCTCTACCCCAAATGACTTCCATCATGTCCACATGGACATCTTAGCAGCCTACCTTCGTAGGTGGCGCCTGCAGCTCAGCATTGGGAGGACAGTGTTGGCAGCATATCACCTCAACAACAGCGAAGCAAAACGGGAACTGGACGTGTTCATGGACCACAATCACCTGGAGTTCCAGCAAGCCCCAAGGTACCTGGATAGGACACCGTCTTCTAAGCAACGCCCAGAGGCCAAAGTGTCATCAAAGGTCTCGCCAATCTGCTGTCTCGCTGCTACGTCCTGAGATTCCTCTGCCAAAGTACTACAAATCCCCACGCAAGCCCTGGTCTTTGCTGCAGCCAAACACTGTGCCTCAGCTTGGTGTAGAAGCCCACATGCCAAAAAGGTTGATGCTGCCATTAACAATGTTCTCCGGATTATAACTGGTTGCCTGAATCCCACCCCTATATTCTACTTCCCAATCCTAGCAGGAATTGCCTCAACCGGCCTCCAACGAGAGGCTGCTACCCTCACATCCTCGCCCCAAGGATAGCCCAGAAACACGACTGGCATATCCTGCAGGACAACAGTATGACAGCGTTGCCTTCAAAACAGACTCAAGTCCCGCCACCCATACAACAAGAGATGCTCAGTTCTATCCCTGAGGACCTGTCTACAAAGGCATGGATGGAGACGTCCTGGAAGCAGGAGTGGGAGTCTTCTGCATGGGCCAACACGTTGTCACCGCTACATCTGGGACCCAGGAGACGGCATCAAAGGAGGGAGATCTGCCATGCTGGAAATTGACCTAGCTGAACAGACTGCGTACTGGGGTTGGACACTTCAAAACATACATGAAGAAGTGGGGCCTGGTAGACAGCACAGTATGCTTGAGCAGACTGCTGATCACTTGTATAGCTATTGAATTGTATAGCTACCTTGCGATGATGTAACTCCAAGGTGGGCGAGAAATCAAAAATGGTTGCTCTATTGGTTAGACATTTATCATTCAAAATGTACATCTCGTTGACTCAGTTCAGGTATGTTGGGACACATCGACATAATTCTATTTTTTGCAGAAGTGTACCGGAATGGCTTCTTCTCGTCTGAAAGAAAGCTATCATTATTAGATCAAGAGAGAGTGTGTGTGTGTGTGTGTGTGTGTGTGTGTGTGTGTGTGTGTGTGTGTGTGTGTGTGTGTGTGTGTGTGTGTGTGTGTGTGTGTGTGTGTGTGTGTGTGTGTGTGTGTGTGTGTGTGTGTGTGTGTGTGTATTGTATAGTTACCTTGCTGTGATTTCACTCCACAGGTGGGCGAGTGGCATTGATTGGAAATTGATCTTTAAGACCTTTAAGATGACCAGGTCTAGGCCCGGATTTACACAGTTCCCCCCCATCCCAGCCAGAAAAAAGTTACCTATTGGTACCTACCAAAAAGTGACTTTTGGGACCTACCAAACAGTGTCCTTTTGGTACCTACCAAAAAGTGACCTTTGGTCTTAAGGACCAATGACCAGGTCCTTATCCTGGATTTGCCATGTCAAAATAAATATTGAATGCAAATTAAACAAAAACTACACTACCAACATATTCTTAGATTCAATGTCAGCCTTCAAATCTGAAAAAAAGAGCACACATCTTTAACCACATCAACACACATCCGACACGTCAGCATCCAACACGTACGAAATACACCACAAGCATCATCCATTACAAACTGCAGTATGAAGCAACTGCAGCATCCAGCAAAGGAAAAGGAAAAGCCCTAAAGAGGTTCCTACCTTGAGGCGTCTTCAGAGGAAACCCCCGATGGGCCAAGGTCTTCGACGGCGGAAACCAACCAGCGTTGAGCATCGAGGTGGATATAAAAAACAGAACGCACGTGGAACTATGCATCAACGAAGACACATACAACACTGTCGTGACACACTGTCGTGTAATTCTGCATCAATGAAGACACAAGACACACTGAAGTGGAATTCTGTGATAAATCAGAATCGATACGCCGGTGGAGACCACCGCAGACCCGGGCCTCGGCGCGGAGGAATCCCCCCCATGCAGACAAATCCATGGATAGAGAGAGGCGGAGGCAGGCTGAGACGAGTCACAGGAGGGTGCATGCTGGGTAGGTTCACATGAGGTGTAGACAGGCTCCTCTTTACAAGACTCTGTAGACAGCGGCTCTTCGAAAGACTTTGTAGACAGCGGCTCTTCGAAAGACTTTGTAGACAGCGGCTCTTCGAAAGACTTTGTAGACAGCGGCTCTTCGAAAGACTTTGTAGACAGCGGCTCTTCGAAAGACTTTGTAGACAGCGGCTCCTCTTCTATATATATATAGTGTTTCCCCGAAAAGGAAGGGGGGGGGGGGGGGGAATCTGATACGCCATTTTTCTTATCCAAGTTTGAAAAATAAAAATAAAAAAAAATGGGGGGGCACCGGGAAATGAAATGGGGGGGGGGGGGCACCGGCAAATGAAATGGGGGGGAGGACACCAAACAAAATGAAATGGGGGCGGGCACCAGAAAATGAAATGGGGGGGGGGGGCTACCAGAAAATGAAATAATAAAGAGATGTGCCAATTGAGCAAAATTCTTTGTCATTTTTTTTTTTCCCCGAAAAGGAAGGGGGGGGGGGGGGGGGGGGAATCTGATATGGCATTTTTCTTATCCAAGTTTGAAAAAAAGAAAGAAAACAAATGGGGCGGGGGTACCGGAAAATGAAATGGGAGGGGGGGGGCACCGGCAAATGAAATGGGGGGGAGGGCACCAAAAAAAAATGAAATGGGGGGCACCAGAAAATGAAATGGGGGGGGGGGGGCTACCAGAAAATGAAATGGGGGGGCACCGGCAAATGAAATGGGAGGGGGGAGGGAGGGCACCAAAAAAAATGAAATAGGGGCGGGGGGGGGGGCTACCAGAAAATGAAATAATAAAGAGATCGGAAAAAAAGGGGGGGGGGGGGGGGGGGGGGTTACAGTGCCAACTACTGAAATACAATCGCATCATTTTAAATTCGAATTCGGAAAAAAAAGTGGGGGGGGTTGGGGGGGGCACCAGAAAATGAAATGATACAGAGATGTTTCAGTGACAGCTGCTCCTCTTCGAAAGACTTTGTTGACAGCGACTCTTCGAAAGACTTTGTAGACAGCGGCTCTTCAAAAGACTTACCTTAGTGTAGACAGCGGAGGCAGGCTGAGACGACTCACAGGATGGTGCAGGCTGGATACAGTAGTCCCACAGGAGGGTGAAGCACCTCTGCCAGGATGTATTCTTGAATATCTGAAAGAAACAAACAAAGAAATAAAGATTTATCCAAGTGACCGAGAGCCACATATAGGATACAACACAGCCTAGTATACGTATACTGTATCCTCATACACAGTGTGCCTGAAAGGCATTGTATTATGTTCCAATGTTCAATGCCAAAAACACAATTAATGGTTAATCACAATTATGTGTATTATTTAAGTTTTGTAACGGTGACACAGCCCTATACATAGCCTGCCCTACACAGCATAGCAGTGGCAATAGCAGGCAGCACATTAATCCATTAAAGGGATAGTTCACCCAAAATCTTTTTTTTTCTATCAATTAGTCACCCCATGGAGACTTGAATTCATGGATATATATTTTTTTTTTGTCAAATTCCTAAGACAATAATTTGATGACCAGCGGACCGGTAGGCAGCGGTTCCGGTAGGAGAAACAAAGGAGACTCTTTGTGTCTCCTACCGGAACCGCTACCGGTCATCGAATTATTGGTTTAGGAATGAGACAAAACAACAAAATATCCACAAATTCAAGTCTTCAGGGGTGGCTAATCGTTAGAAAATAAGTTACTTTTGGGTGAACTATCCCTTTAAATTTGACAGGGAGCCAGTGAAGTGAGGCAATAAATTAAATGTCTCTATTACTGTAAATTATGCCATACTGCTGCCATAACAGTAGAACAGCAGTTACAAAATACAAGGATAATGCCTAGATTGAGCAATAGAACAATGGTTCACAATCTGAAGGCCAGGACCCCTTGGGGGGTCCCCCAAATTATGTTGGGGGTCCCCAGACGATTAGCTTAATGTTGCAACATTATTTTCTCACTCAACAGTAAACAAACCAACATACAGTATAAGTGTACACTAAACAGGGTATCTGCACATTTATAAAGTTACAATTTAAGGACTTTTAAGACATTTTTAATACCTCTAAAATGACAAATAAAAACTAATAAGACCATTACTGCGTCAAAAGTAACCAACTATACTATAAAAAAAAGTGTCCAACATTGGCACGGCAAACATTTTGAAAATAGCCTATCTACAAGCTAGTAGATCGGCTATTTTCACAATATTTATCTGTGGAACCGAGTCAAACTAAACTTAATGCCTCAACTGCCTCCTACAATTCCAAGTGCTTGTCAGGGTGAAGGTCACCAGTTCAAATAGGATTATTTTGGGGGGTTACGGCCTGAAAAGTTTGGGAACCCTTGATATAGACCAGTGGTGGAAAAAGTACTCACATTTTTTACTTAAGTAAAAGTATCAATATTGCAATATAGAAATACTCTGTTAAAAGTACAAAAGTAATGGCATCAAAAGTTAAAAAGTGAAAGTACTCATGCAGAATGTCCCAGAACAATGGGTTTGTATAGGAAGGGGGCGTGTCTGATTAAATGCATATCAAATGTCTAAATACTGAATCAAGCAACTTAAAAAATATCTGGGGTGAAACACAAGTAGACGTTAAAATGACCCCAAACATGTTTGAAAGTGAAATATCCCTTATGTTAACACTTCACTCAAGTCACTCCAAACCAAATATGTCTGACCTACCATTTAAATTGGTTCACTGTCAACTCAATGTACATAGCTTGACATAGTAGTCACCCGCCACTATGAAGACCTTTTTAAAGCCAACTTTGCTGTGCTTCTAAAAAAACAAAACAAGCAGGACTTTGAACACTGGTCTCCATTACCTCTATCCCTTTCGGGGCGTATAATATAAACTCCATAAAAATGAACTTGCTCCCAAAATGCATTCACTTATTCCACTCTATTCCAGTTTGCATACCAAAATCCTATTTCAATATGCTAGATCAATGTATTACTTATTTTATGTGGAACAAAAAAAGATCACCACGGCTATGTAAAGCATTTTTACAGACCAAAGAACCTTGGCGGGCTTGCACAACCAAATATACAACTATACTATTGGTCTGCAAACATTAGAAACATGACATGCTGGTAACCTCTTATCTCCATATCTTTTTGTAAATTAATGCTGTACTTCGGCATTCTAGTATGTCACACAAAAGTAGCAAAAATAACTGATCTACAAGCTCAAAACGCGTCGCATCGTGATACGTTTTGAGCTTGTGGATCTGCTATTTTTGTTATTTCCTGAAATTTGTTTGGGTATTTTGTAATTGGAATCCTGAAAAGTAACATTTTTATTTAATTTCAAATGCATTTAGTTATACTTATGTTAACTTTATGAACTTAAATACAAAAAAGTCAATAAGCTACTAATATAGAGACTGAAGTAGTTAAAGCGGGTCATGTTTGCATGTTTGGAATTGTAACAGCTGAAATCAATAATATATCAGTAGGCTATTCCGATATTAATGTATGTTGTAGATCATAGATGGGCAACTGGCGGCCCGGGGGCCACATGCAGTCCTCACCTTCACTTAATGCGGCCCACAGGTTAATATCAGAATACTGATATATTATTGATTTCAGCTGTTACAATTCCAAACACGCAAACATGAGCCGCTTTAATTACTTCAGTCTATATTTATAGCTTAATGACTATTAAAATCCTATGTTCTTTTTTATGTCCAATATATTTGTATTTAAGTTCATACAGTTAACATAAGTATAACTAAATGCATTGGAAATTAAATAAAAATGTTACTTTTCAGGATTCCAATTAAAAAATAGCAGATCTACAAGCTCAAAACGCATCGCACTGCGACACGTTTTGAACCTGCTTCAAACCTGTAAAGTCCAGGTCCTTGGTTCTAAAGAAGGGGAAGGTCACAGACAAATTCCGCTTCAGGTTGGGAGAACACCAGATCCCATCTGTCACTGAGAAGCCGGTGAAGAGCCTTGGAAAGGTCTTCAACTGTAGTCTGAATGACAGAGAGTCCATCAAGGCAACCAGTGCTGACCTGGAGGGCTGGTTGAGAACAGTGGACAAGTCTGGGCTCCCTGGAAGATTCAAGGCCTGGATCTACCAGCATGGAATCCTCCCAAGAATCCTCTGGCCTCTGCTCATCTATGAGGTCCCGATGACTGTGGTGGAAGGCTTTGAGCAAAGGGTGAGCAGCTATCTAAGCAGATGGCTGGGATTACCACGCAGCCTAAGCAACATCGGGCTGTACGGGAACACCAATAAGCTCAGACTCCCTTTCAGCTCAGTCAAGGAGGAGTTCATCGTGGCACGGGCACGGGAACATCTGCAGTACTCTGGATCCAGAGATGCCAAAGTGTCCGGGGCAGGGATTGTTGTGAGGACAGGGAGGAAGTGGAGGGCAGCCGATGCCGTCCAGCAAGCAGAAACTCGACTGAAGCACAAGGCCATCCTTGGAACAGTGGCGCAAGGCCGAGCCGGACTTGGGAACAGCGACCCGATACAGCGGGAAGGAGAGGCAGAGGTTGGTGCAGGAGGAGGTGCGAGCTTCAGTCGAGGAAGAGCGAACCAGCAGAGCAGTGGCCATGAGGCAGCAAGGCGCATGGATGAAGTGGGAGCAGGCCATGGAGCGGAGAATCACCTGGAAGGAGATCTGGGTGTGGAACCCCCAGAGGATCAAGTTCTTGATTCAGGGGGTCTATGATGTTCTCCCAAGCCCGTCCAACCTGTGCATATGGGGCAAAATAGAAACACCTGCATGCCCCCTGTGTTCCAAAATAGGGACACTGGAACACATCCTGAGCAGCTGCTCCAAGGCGCTGGGTGAGGGCCGGTATCGATGGAGGCATGACCAGGTCCTCAAAACCATCGCTGAAGCAATCAGCAAGGGGATCACAGGCAGCCGATACACCCAAGCCACAGCTAAGGCCATTCATTTTGTCAAGGAAGGACAACGGCCGGAAAAAACACCAAAGAACTGCTCTGCTGGTTTGCTCTCTACGGCCCGAGACTGGGTGATGACAGTTGACCTGGAGAGTCAGCTGAAAATTCCACCACACATCACCCAGTCTAGATTGAGACCTGACATCATCTTGGTCTCAGAGGCCACAAAACAACTCTTCTTGCTGGAGCTGACGGTTCCCTGGGAGGAGAGGATGGAGGAGGCTCAAGAAAGAAAGAGGGAGAAGTACCAGGAGCTGGTGGAGGATTGTCGGAGGAACGGGTGGAGGACCAGGTGTATGCCAGTGGAGGTGGGCAGTAGGGGCTTTGCCAGTCATTCGCTGAGCAAAGCCTACGGCACACTGGGCATAACCGGTGCCAACCGAAGAAGAGCCATAGGCAACAACGTGGAGGCAGCAGAAAAAGCCTCCAGATGGCTCTGGTTGAAGAGGGGAGAGCCGTGGGGTAGTAGCAAGCCACTTGGACACAGGCCGGGGTCTGATCAGCCTCGGTTGGGTCGCCTGGAGGAGGGTGTCTGTTGAAAGACCCGAAACACCCAGTGAATCCAGGAAACAACACTGATGATGTGTCCAAGTTTAGCGCATCAGTAGATGTATTGTTAACTGAGCTTGTATATCGGCTGTTTTTGTTACTTTTGTGTGACAATGGCACAGTATAGCCTATGCAATGTGGCCCTCTGGAGTGAGTGTGGATCTACATCATTAAAGTTGCATCACCCCTGATCTACAACTAAACAGACAGACATACACACACACAGACACCAACTTTCAGTGATGGAAAAAGTACTCGCATGTTTTAAGTAAAAGTATCAATACCACAATGCAGAAATACAAGTAAAAGTACTGTATTAAAAACATACTTGAGTCCAAGTACAAAAGTATTGGCATCGAAAATATACTCAAAGTACCAAAGTATAAGTACTCATTATGCAGAAATGTCTCTTTTTAAGTTTTCAAAATGTATACAAATATTTTGAAAATAGCAGTGGAGTGGAGTAAAAGTACAATATTTCTCTGAGATGTAGTGGAGTAGAAGTATTGAAAATTGAAACTCCAGTTAAGTAAAAGTCCAGTTAAGTAAAAATTGTACTCAAGTACATGTACTTAGTTACTTTACACCACTGACTACGCCTGCATAGCGTCAGCATCACGACCGTCATGGATTAACTTCAACCTGGTGTTTGCACTTTCTCTATTTACGGTCCGTACATCTACATAAACGTTCACATTTCAAATATAAAGTTTTTACCTCATGGCCACAGATGTTACAATTCTATACGGGTCCTTAGAAGTACCCGTATCTTCCGTATTGTTCAATAAAAAGCATATTAATCCGATCGGCGGTCATTTTCCTCAAAGAGTTATAATGTATCAGAGTGCAATACACCTCCCAACCGATAGGGTAGCGTAGTTTAAGGCATATGGTGAAAAGACGGAGAAAATGGCCACCGATCGGATTACAATGCTTTTAATTGAAAAATACGGAATATACAGCTAAATCTGAGGACCCGTACATAATGATAATAACCGCGGCCATAGTGTAAGCAATTTATATTTAGAATTTGAACCTTTATATAGATGTAGGGGCCGTAAATTGATAAAGTTCAAACACCAGGTTGACGTTCATCCATTCATGTTTCAGGACTAAAACAAACACGATTCATATTCACTTCACACAACAATGCTTCATCCTCATTAGTTGTTGCTTTTTTACCAAATCAAATAGAAGTGAAATTGCACGCAATTTCATCAATTCCTTAATGCTAAGCAGTTAATTAGCTAAGTAGCTAACACACCTGTAGAAAACTCACCCGTTTCATTTGGATGGAGATAATGTTTCCACAGTCTGGTCACAATGTGTTTTAACAGCTTGTTGTGAACACTGATAACTCTACTCAATGTCAATGTGGAGTAATGTTACATAATGAGTTGTTTATTTCACTATAAGAGTATTTTTTCTTCCAAACATTTGTTTGCTGGTAGGTGTGTGTGAGAGGGGGGGGGGGGGGGCAACAATTAAAGGACTCAAATAGCCCCGCCCCTCCCTGCTTCTTAGGGCAGTGGTTCTCAACCTGTGGGTCGGGACCCCCAGGGGGGTCCCCACATGATTTCTTTTTTGGGGGGGGGGGGGCGGGGGGAGGTCCCCAGATGACAGTGAAGTGACCATTTACAATTTATTAATTAAAAATAAATAATCATATACCAGACCCTTACTGGCAGAAGGCAGCTCCTTCCAAATTCCTCACAGATGGTTATGCTTTGAAAGGCAAGGATTTCCTAAACGGTCATCTGTTGTGGGATTGTAGCCTGACCCACATTCATATAATATTCATATTCACCAGTGGTGTAAAGTAACTAAGTACATGTACTCAAGTACTGTACTTAAGTACAATTTTGAGCTATATGTTCACAATGCATCGTGATGATGGTGAGCATGTAGATTGGCTATTTTCAAAATATGTGTTTATTTTGAACTGGGAAAATGGGACTTTAAGTACATTTTGATACCAATACTTTTGTACTTTTACTCAAGTAAAGTTTGAATTCCGGACTTTTACTTGTAACAGAGTGTTTCTACATTGCAGTATTGATTGATACTTTTACTTAAAGTAAAAAATGTGCATACTTTTCCCACCACTGATATTCTCATGCAAACCTGACCAGACCAGATGGAATGTTAAAAGTAGTGTTATGACCCTGAGGTCATAATGTATTTAATGCCTGTATGTTTTAATCTTCTGTGTATAGGTTTGTCTCTGTGTGTGTGTATGTGTGTGTGTGTGTGTGTGTGTGTGTGTGTGTGTGTGTGTGTGTGTGTGTGTGTGTGTGTGTGTGTGTGTGTGTGTGTGTGTGCGAGTGCGTGTGCGTTTGTGTGTGTGTCTATCTGTGAGAGTGATAGGCTGCAGGTGTGTCTGGCTGATTGAACGTGTGAGTGGGTAATGTTGCAGGGAGCTACGGTAATTGGTTCCTAACCTGACCTGCCAGATGAGGGCCTTGGGAGAGGGAAGTTTAAAATTCCTGCTATCAACAGCTCCTGTGGGCTCTCCGCTCTTCAGTTCTAGAAAGACTGCCAGTCAACCTGTAGAAATGTTTGTTAGGAGTTATTGTGTATTTTAACAGCCTTGGGTTTCGTAGGGGTGGGTAGTCCTTATGTTTATCTGAGTTTCTCCTGTGTTTTGATTATGAGTTAGGTTAGTGATTTGTACTTTGGTTTCTATTGATTTGGTAGGTAAGTTCAGGTTCTTATGTTATTTCAGGTTCTTATGTTCTCCAGGTTCTTAAGTTTCTTTGTTTTATTGTTTTGATGTAACGCCAACCCTGAAGTTACTGGCTTTTAATAAAACCCATAAAAACCCTTGTTGCTGGTGGTTCTTTGGAGCTGGAAAGAGGGGGGGTCTCACTTGTTGTGTTGCGTAACAGTAGGCTAAGTGATATGTTTTGATTAAAACAAAAAGGTTAAAGCACTATATTCTGGATGGCAATCATTGCTTTAGGGTGTTTGTTCAGTAACAGAGGTCTACCGGTCTCTCCAACTTCAGGTGGGTGGATGCATTTCAGGCGAGGGAACCCATTTATCAGCTTCAATTTGATAGTGTTCCAATTTTGACTGGTCATTTCTCTGAGTCATCACTTCCTATTTCACTTGCTTATCCTGTGTGAGTTCTCTCTCCTGATTGGTTAAACTTGGTATCACCCACTTTTTTACTTCTGTTAACCTGTGATGTGACTATAAAGCTGATTATTCTGAAAAAACACTCTAATCCTATCAGAATATAGAGCTATTTAACACTTTAACAAAGGAAAATCACTTACCCTACTCCTAAATCATCTTTATGCTGCCTTTAGGCCTTTTTTTCTCCTTTGAAAAAAAGGTTTTTACTGTCACTACTTATTTTGTATATCTACCATTCCTGTATCTTTGTTTCATCCTTATTAAGGTGTTAATGACAACTGCATGCATCTCCCTATGGATCAATATCTGTCTGTCTGTCTTTCCATCCATCGAAAGACTACAAGAGGTTAACAAGAGTTACGCTCTTTTTCAGCATCAGCTCACCAACCACAGTAATCTGACCTTTTCAAACTCATTTCGCAGACAATTTAATCTTCCCCCAGAGGCAAGAATCCTCTTCACAGTCAGGTTCAAGTGCCGGAACAAAAGTCACACATCTTCCCAGAAACATCCTCACACTTATTAGTCACACAGGCTCATTTCAGGTAATGGTAGCTCTGGGGAAAGAGGACAAAGCATTTCATTTCATTTTTCATTTTCATTTCTTTATTTATTTCGAACATATTAAAACAATTAATGAGAAAAGACAAAGGAAATAAAATGAAAATAAATAAATAAACATCACCAAAGTTATCTTAACATCATCATAAAATTATATTCCATGTACAAAAAAAGTAGTAGCAGGAAGTTTTGTGAAAACTTCAGGCCCCACCCCTTTTTTGTGTATCTCAAAATACCTCAAACCTGCAGATCAATATTTTGTCTTTCCACACCAACTCACAAGCAAAGGGAAACTGAGTGAAAATTGGGGCTGAATAACAGTTGATCGGGACTGATCAATTTAATCCATTATAAAATATAATAATACTACAGTTTAATAAAACATTGTTGATTTGTTGATGATATATGATATATTAAAAAGAAAAATGTTCATCTTGATTATTCGATTAATCGAAGAAAAGAAAATTGGTAAGAAAATAATCAGAACAGTGCCCCACAAGAGATTGATTGATTGATTGATGTACTTTATTTAGTAAGACATGAGAACAACAGTACATGGAAGTACAAATTCACAATACAAGGTCTACTAAACTGGAAGACTCATAAAGCACTAAGCTTGTTTAAAATGAGATCCCCATGAAGAGAAGAAGGATGAGAAGGTTTTAGTCCTCTGAATGGAGACAGCTGCTGCAGTGAAAACACAAGGCCGCCCTCTCAAATGTCTCAAATGTAAGCTATTACATGATTTAAAACATTGTTCAATATCAGGGGGTCATCGCACGACAACACCAACACATACCTTCAGGGGTGGAAAGTAACTAAATACATTACTCAAGTACTGTGTGTATTTGTGTAAGTACAATTTTGAGGTATTTTTTACTTTACTGGAATACTTCCAACTTTCAATACTTTTACTTCTACTCCACTATCTCAGAGGCAAATATTGTACTTTTACTCCACTACAAGTAAAAGTACACTTCAGACCAATATATATATACTTTGGCGATTTCAAAATAGAAGATCTACAAGCTCACAACCCGTCGCTTTGTGACACATTGTGAGCTTGTAGATCTGCTAGTTTCAAAGGATTTTAATTCATGTTACACATTTGAAAGCTTGTGAAATGGGACCTTCCCTCATAATGAGTACTACTTTTGGTACTTTAAGTAGCCTACATTTTGATGCCAATACTGTTGTACTTTTTATACTCAAGTAAATTCTGAATACCGAACTTGTACTTGTAACAGACTATTTCTATAATAGGGTATTGATACTTTTACTTAAGTAAAAAATGTGAGTACTTCTTCCATCATTGCATACCTTGGGAAATCTACAATTACTATTTGAGGCAAATCAAAGTTTGCAATCTGGATGCACAAAGTGTTTGGGAGTTTGGCTGTTATTTGTAGTAGTCATATAATTACGATTTACCATTTACAATTTAGGCATTTGGCAGACACTCTTAATCCAGAGAGATTTACAGTAAGCAAGGACAACACAAGGTAATACATCAAATAAGTCTAACAGTAGAATATCAGAAAAATAATCAATAATCTACACACTATACTAGTGTGTTGTACTGTAGATGTTGGGGGGAGGGGTGGGAAACTTTGACGATGGAGAGGGACACTATATTTCCACACTCACTCCAGAGGGCCACATAGGCACATACTGTCCGGCAGACACCTCTTATCTCCGTATTTTAACTTTTTGGTAAATGAATGCCACACTTCGCCATTCTATGTCACACAAATGTAGCAAAAATAGCCGATCTACAAGCTCAAAACGCATCACAGCGCGACACGTTTTGAGCTTGTAGATCTGCTATTTTTTCTATTTTTTAATTGGAATCCTGAAAAGTAAAATGTTTTATTAATTTCAAATGCATTTAGTTAAGTTAACTACTAAGTACTATGAACTTAAATACAAATACATTGGACATAAAAAAGACAATAGAATGTTACTAGAATGTTTTCTACTAATATAGACTGAAGTAATTAAAGCGGGTCATGTTTGCATGTTTGGAATTGTAACAGCTGAAATCAATAATATATCAGTATTCTGATATTAACCTGCGGGCCACATTAAGTGAAGGTGGGGGCCGCATGTGGCCCCCGGGCCGCCAGTTGACCATGTATGTATAGGATGCCAGGTCAGGTCAACAATGACCTGGTATCTGTGTACATAACATGCTATCTAAATACTATCTATAATAATTATATATCTAAATGTATTATTATTCCTTTATTATCTGAGATGCAGACAGACCACGCCCCCCCCACACAACGTCATACAGCTCTGGCCCCGCCTATTGGTCCATTCTCATTGGTCAATACTTGGATTTTCGCCATATTCAAAAAATATATAGGTATAGTTCTATTGTTAGTTAGATGCATTGTTTTAAAATGAGGTTAAAACATTCCAAATGGAGGAGACAATAAACGAAGCACCAGAGTGTAGGAATGAGAGGAAGTCCATTGATGATGAACACTCCCCAGAGAACAATAACACACTGTTCAGAAGAAGGTGAGTGAATAAGTTTTCACAAAACGTATTCCTACTCCTTTTTTGAACATGGAATATAATGTAAGGATAACTTTTTCCTTTTATTTCCTTTGTCTTTTTCTCATTTATATATATTTTTTGTTCGAAATAAAGAAATAAATGAAAAATGAACGTTAGCGTTTAAGCTGTCCACTATACGTCATGGCCATAGCGTAGCTATCGTTAAGCAATAGTTCATAAGTCGACCGTTAATATACGTAGACATTTTGTCCATTAAACGTTGAATAACGTGTCTTGAACAACATGCTTCGAGCTGCCGCTTCAACGTTATTTTACTTTAGTAAACGTTACGTGGTCTGTCCGTTGTATGAGCTGAAGTTATTATGTAAAGTGGGCTGTTTTGCTCATTTGTATTTTTAACGAGCCTACAAGGCTGTGGAGTCAGTAAAACACTGACATAATATTAGGACCATTTCAGGGTGTAGACATGACTTTATTGCAGAAATGCGCCACAAGGTGGCAGCATGAGCTCGCCCTTGTGTTTTTAGAGTCACTGTTCAAGAGGCATTTATTTGTCATTCATGTAGGTGCAAGCAGTGGTGTAAAGCAGTGGTTCTCAACCAGTGGTCCTTGAGGGAGTTCCAGGGGGTTCCCAGCTAAATGATGGATAGGAACCAAATGGAGCCTTATGGGTCTGTAACGGGTCCATTTGGTTCCATTTGTACACTCTCAGAGTTAAATTAACATTGATTTTATAATATAAATTGGGGACCCAGAGATAGAAATGCCACTAAATGGGGGTCCGTAGGCCTAATGCATGTCAAACTGGGGGTCCTTAAAATTAAAATGGTTGAAAATCACTGTTAGAGCCGTAAAAAATCTTCTCTTATCGGGGGTCCCTGCCATATCTTTTCAAATGGGGGTCCCTGGGCTAATGTGTGTCAATTTGGGGGTCCTTGAGGCAAAAAAGGTTGAAAACCACTGGTGTAAAGTAACTAAGTAGGCTACACCGCTACATTTACTCAAGTACTGTACTTAATTTTGAGGTACTTTACTCCACTACATCTCAGAGGCAAATATTGTACTTTTACTCCACTACAATTATTAGAAAACTTTAGTTACTACTTTGTAGATTTTGATAATTATTACAAAACATGCATTACCCACTTCAGCCCTACAGTATATTCATTTCGGCCATTTGAAAATAGGCGATCTAAGTTTGTCTGGACCGTTTCTGTATTCCACTGTATCTTTTATTGAATTTTTGTATTGTATTTGAAAAGGAAAATATGACAGCAATAACAATATGGGGGGAGGGATGGGAAAAGGGAAAAAAAGAAAAAATGTCTATCTGCCAACTTGTCCAAATGTTAACTCTGTGATAATAAAGATATTTATTCAAAAAGAAAATAGCTGATCTACAAGCTCACAATGCTTCGCATCGCGACGCATTGTGAGCTTGTAGATCTGCTTGTAGATCTGCTTGTAGATCTGCTATTTTTTAGATCTACTTTTACTTTTGTACTTTAAGTATATTTTGATACCAATACTTTTGTACTTTTACTCAAGTACATTTTGAATTCCGTACTTTTACTTGTAACAGAGTATTTCTAAATTGCAGTATTGATACTTTTACTTAAGTAAAAATGTTTAGTACTTTTTCCACCACTGGGTGGAAGCCATAGCCATATATAATTAGTTGTATTTTATCTATCATAGTGTATATACGAAAGCAAAAGTCAGTCTCGATAAAATACATCTATGATAGAGTCTTGATCCAAGGCCTATATAAAAACAAGCAGTGAAATGTTGGTGTGGCTATACTAAGAACAATACAATTGTTTTACCTATATGTTATGTATTTTGTGTTTCATTGTGAAACGAGCTGTGACCTACATACACTAATATCATAACAAAACTATCAGACTTTATTTTGGGATTAATATAAAGCAGCGACAAAGTTTATGTTGGACTCATTTTGAGAGGCTTTCCGTGTTCTGTGCCAAAGAAAATACATCAGGCCTGCCCACGGTGCCCAGTGCCCCACCAGCTTGGTAGACAAACATGGAAAAACAGATCACCCTGTGTTTGACCCCCTTAACGAGCCCGATATAGGGCGGGGGGCTATTAAAGTTCAGATACAGAAAACCACTGCGAAAAAACAAGTGTCCTGTGACCAGTGGTGGAAAAAGTGCTCAAATGTTTTGCTTAAGTAAAAGTATCAATACTGCAATGTAGAAGTACTCTGTTACAAGTAAAAGTCCGGAATTCAAAATATACTTGAGTAAAAGTACAAAAGTATTGGTATCAACATGTACTTAAAGTATCTAAGTACTAAAGTGTTTGAAAATAGCAGATCTACAAGCTCGCACCGCATCACGATGCGACGCGTTGTGAGCTTGTAGATCTGCTATTTTCAAATAGTCTAGGCATAAACTAGGGCTAAAGTGATTAATGTATGATTTATAATGTAATAATTTATATCTGCAAAGTAACTAGTAACTAAAGTTTTCAAATAATTGTAGTGGAGTAAAAGTACAATATTTGCCTCTGAGATGTAGTGGAGTAAAATTTAAAGTATAGACAATTGGAAATACTCTAGTAAAGTAAACAAAATACCTCAAAATTGCACTTAAGTACAGTACTTGAGTACATGTACTTAGTTACTTTACACCACTGCCTGTGAGAATGCCATTGATGGTTAGATTAGTCAGAGCCTACATTATGTGGAACCACAATCTCTGTCCACAGAACATACATGTGAAGAAATGTGTTTGTTCAAAGACAATAATAATCCTTAACCAATGACATGGTTTTATGTACAGTATGAAGGCCTGTCACTCAGTAACAGTCATAACATGATATCCAATCACATGCAACCAGGCAGGAAATCATGTTTTTCTCTCTGTCTGACTGACAGTCAGGACATGTTCAGCCAGGTGATTGCACAGTCAAATGAAATCCTCACTGTTCATTTGTACAAACTCGAATACACCTTTAGAGGTTTGTGAGTGTACAAATGCAACCAAATCGACAGTTAGTTACGGGTTGTTTGGTTGCATTTAGAGTTACAGTAAATGAACACAGCAGTTTACAGCGCACTGTATGTTAACCAACCACCAGCCCCTTAAGTATTTAAACCACCTGTATTGGACAGGATGGTATATGATTGATGAAGTCTGATTTACCAACAGTTTGGCTGATATCTAGGGGCATTTATATCTTACTTTGCTGTCAAGCTGCAGTACAGGTATTGGATTTGAAATAAGGCTGCACACTGTATCATTTCATCATTTACATCGCAATGTAGTTGTATAGATGTGCAATAGTGACTTTGCAAAGGATAACTATGGCCATTTTTCATGAATAATCTGAAAGAAACACGGTAGAGTCAGTCCACAAACGGCAATGATGTAATGATGCGTTGTGTAGGTCTTGCACGCACATTCTTAGTTCACAGAGGTGTCATGTTGAGTCAACCAGAGTATTGAACAACAGCCTTGCTGTTTCACCCTCTAAAATCTGAATAGAGTAATACCTTCTTTCCAAATGGTTCCATTCACTCAGTTCAGACATTATCTGCAGATCTGCATATATCTGGTGAAAATATGTAACTCCTGCATTTACTGTCTGCAACATATTGCAAAATACAACCGAACCAATATAGTTCAGCCCTAATGTGAAAGATTAGTCATTACAGACAACATAGAATTACTCAAATGAAGACCTTTGGCTTGCTGTGTGTGTGTGTGTGTGTGTGTGTGTGTGTGTGTGTGTGTGTGTGTGTGTGTGTGTGTGTGTGTGTGTGTGTGTGTGTGTGTGTGTGTGTGTGTGTGTGTGTGTGTGTGTGTGTGTGTGCGTGCGTGTGTGTCTGTGTGTGTGTGTGTGTGTGTGTGTGTGTGTGTGTGTGTGTGTGTGTGTGTGTGTGTATAGCGTGAACAAAAGCACGTGTTGGGCCTATCGCGTATCCCAGTTCCCATGTGCTATTCCCATACGATGAGCTGTTTTGAAACCTGATAGCCGGTATCCGTATGAGGGTATGGGCCTTTTTGAATGCAGTGATTGATGTCACTGCACACATAGTCATGCTTGTCATTGCCTTGGCTCTGGGACCGGGACAAAGGTCCCTGTTCGCCTCTGCCTTTCCTTCTATACGCAGTTCTGTAGTATGAGTCAGTGGATTAGCACCGGCTTTGGCCCTGCCTTTGTTTGTTAAGGTTAACTTTACCTGAAATGTAGCCGCACTACGCTAGAATCCCACCCACCCACCCACACACACACACACACACACACACACACACACACACACACACACACACACACACACACACACACACACACACACACACACACACACACACACACACACACACACACACACACTCATCCTCCCTAGGTGTCTCTCATGAGCTCACCTCGTCACCACACCACAAACAAAAGTCTTGCCTCAGGACAAGATATGTCACTCATTGACAACAGACTCGACAGTCACACGCACAGGGCAGCCATAGTCCTGAAGTTATCACATAGGAGAGTCAAGTGATCGGGTTCACGGGTTGTATGTCAGCTGATCAATACTGGTGATAAATGCTGTCTGATCTGATCACACACACACACACACACACACACACACACACACACACACACACACACACACACACACACACACACACACACACACACACACACACACACACACACACACACACACACACACACACACACACACACACACACACACACACACACACACACACACACACACACACTAGGCAACGGGCCAACATTTGCTATGATTTTGTATATCTGGGACCAAAGTGTTAACTTAAAGGACAACTTTGTTTTTTTACAACCAAGGTTTATATTTTAGCTTGTAATTAAAGTAAATAAATGATGAGTGTAATTTTTTTTTCATTTACTGCTTTCTATAGTTTTAGCATTTTTTGCAATATTTTTTACAGTGGGCGGGGGCATTCTGTCCGGTGGCTAAATATGCCTTTTTTACACAATAAAAAAGGTCCGGCTGTCTGAGATGGCCAGATGTGAGTTATTGGGGGCTAGAAGAGCTACTGTAAATAATAATAAAGAAAACGCCGGGTTAATGTGTTAAAAAAAATACATATTTAGCCACCGGACAGAATGCCCCCGCCTACTGTGAAAACACTGTAAAAAAGATTGTGAAAATTGCTAAAACTATAGAATTTTTTTTAACACTCATCTTTTATTTACTTTAATTACAATCTAAAACATAAACATTGGTTGTAAAAAAACAAAGTTGTCCTTTAAGACATGTTGTGTATTACAGACTCGTAATGGTCCATTTGGTTAAACCTTAACGCATTTAGACCTGAGGCCGATTCAAAAAATTCAAATCCTGACATACGTTTTCTGAAAAACTATTTTTTGTATTCAAATAAATGACCAATAACTACACCAAAAGGGGTTCCCGGATTGAAATGTATAGTTACATATTGATGTTCCAGGTCTAAATGGGTTAACTAATATCAATCATTTAGCTGGGGACCGACTGGAACCCCCTCAAGAACCCCTGGGGGTCCCCGGACCCCATTTTGGCATCCAGTGGCCTAGAATAGAAACACTGGAATAATTTCAGACTGCACCACTACTCAGAGTGGTTACGGGCATAACTTTGTGTGTTAGCAATAGCAACAGCGCTCTGTTCTGTTGGCACCATTGGCCCATTGTTTGGATTAAGCAGTGAGATATTAGGTGAGCTAGAGAGGGAACCGGTTGTTGTGGGCTTCTTGGAAACTCATTTGCTGTATGTTTTTTATTCATTTGATTTAACAGTAGTTGGCTATAGCACCGTCCATGGCTGCCTGTGTGCTGATGTAACCGCCTGATCGACGACGCTTGGCGTTCGAGGCCATAGGCTCGCAGTACTCCGGGACCGGTGCTCCACCATGCCTGTCGTGGTTCAGTGACATGCCATCACCGTGGCCTGCTGTTATTGTTCGGTGTTCCTGGGAAAGACCTGAGCATTCCGCAGATGCTTCCTGCCGTCAGACAGGAGGAGTACATCCCGATCCCGCCACCCAGTTTCTCACAGACAGTTTCTTTTTCACTCAGGCCCCGTTGGGCTCGGTCCAGATTCCTAGGAGCTTACCGCGATGCTGGGACTCTGGACTCTTTCTGTCTTCACTTTCCTGAGAGTAGACAAATCGTCTTCGAGAACGCAGTGAAACCAACACAGTGCAGACACACTGTCATGTACACGCAAACACAAATCCAGGTTCCTTCCTATTAATAGGGATGGGACGATATGATGCATGTCACGATTATTGTGGCAAAGATAATTGCGATTAATGATATTCTCGTGATAATCACAACATGCTTAAAACTGAAAATGCCACTTTTGTTAACCACTTGAACCCCTGCATTCCTATTCTGGGGGGAACGTTCGCCAAAAAATAGCCGATCTACTCACTCCTGCATGTCTCGCCCCACACAGGTGTCACAGGAATGTGCTGCAGCACACATCGGTTCTCACAGCATACCTCATCATCAACCATCAAGTCATATTAACATTAGCTGATTGATTACATTCACAAAGTGCTTGGAATGCACACACCACGCACACCCTAAGGAAGTTGTGTGTCTCTGAGAGGATGGTTCTTATTGTCACAGAGACGATGACGCCCATGATGTACAGCAGTGGTTTTCAACCCTTTTCATATCAAGGTCCATTATTTATTCTGCATTTGAGCCACGGACCACCGTTTGATGAGATTTAGACTCTCAGACCCAAAACGTAGAATATTTTGTTGTCGCTGGATACGAGTTTGTCCACAATTCCATGCTGTATTGATGTTGGTACCATAGGAGAGACAACAGGCAACAGGCAATTAAAGAATAACAATTCTTTAATTAAGTAATGCAGATGTACTGCAGATGTACTCTGTGTGGAGTTTGCATGTTCTCCCCGTGTCTCTCAGGGTAGTTAATACCCTCACAAAAACATGTAGTAATCCTGGTCACTATACTGCCTCCCTCTGGTCAGCCGGGGTGCCTGATGGAGGGGAAGGGAACTGGTTGGAATAACACGTTCCTTCCACGCGCTACGTCCAACCAGGGAAACTCCCCCCTGTCAGGTGACAAGAAGGTCAGTTGGCTCTCATGCATTGAAGGAGGCATGAGCTCGGCCCTGGCCTCCCTAGGCTAGTGAGGGGAGTGTAGCGCCCAGGATCACTTAGCAAATTGGCACCGGGTGAAAAATAAGGGTTACAAAATCCTGGGATAAAAGTTATTTAAAAAAAAAAAAAAAGTAATGCAGATGTTTAACAATAATTCAACTCTTGAGAGCGTGAAATGAAACCAAATGGACCCTACGGGTCCATTTTGTTTAATTTTACGCTCTCAAGAGTTAAAGATCTATAAGGGTCCATTTGGTTAATATACAAACTCTCCATCACTTAGCTGGGGACCACCTGGAACCGCCTCAAGGACCACTGGTGGTCCCCGGACCACTGGTTGAGAACCACTGATGGATGTACAGAGTCCGGACCACAATAGAAGCAGCCGCCTCTCTTCCCACAGTATTCTGCTGGTGGTCAGACACTCATAGTTTAGGTCACTTAAGTCATTACCAGGGATGATGACATATTGCGTCACAGTCTGTCATAAACAGTTTAAAACATACTCTTCCTCTCTCTTTTTCTTGGTATGAAAACTATGTTGATTGGGCCTATTACAAGGGATTACTGGTGAGTGGTGGTGGTAGAAACTGACATTTTTACGGCGTGTTGCGTTACTGAAACTGTCAGCCGTCTAGAACAGTATTTGCCTGTATGTATGTCCCCTGAATGTACCGTATGAAAGTATAGACCAATCACAGTGACCCTCACAGCTCAGCTGACACTGCTACACCAATCACAGTGGGCAAGACTGACGTCTTCATTATGATGACAGTACTTTGAGGCCAGTCAGTTAAAGGAGTAGTTCACCAAAAAAATGACTTATTTTTCTATCAATCACACACCCCATGAAGCCTTGAATTCATGAGATTTTGATGATAATATCATACTAATACTTATGTATCCGGTAGGAGACACAAAAAGGAGACTCTTTGTGTCTCCTACAGGAGACTCCGCCGGTTATCAAATTACTACTGCGATAAAAACAAAAAAAAAGAATTCAATGCTTCATGGAGTGTGTAATTGATAGAAAATAAGTCATTTTTCGGGTGAACTACTCCTTTAATAGGCCACCTAATAACATGCCATCATAGTTACAGTTCGCACTGGGAAGCCACACCGTTATCAGACCCTGTCTTGTCGTTTATGCGTTTTCTTCATCTGTTCGCCACAGAGCCATGTGTTGCTGAGTTATAATAATGAATATAGCTGCAAGCAGCGATAATACGGGGCCAGTGAATAGAGAAAGAGAGAGACATGGAAACGGAATAGATTGAAGAGAGAGAGAGTGACATGGAAACAATAGATTGATGAGACAGAGAGATGGAAACATAATGGTTTGATTGGACATCTCAACCTACTGTCATTAACAGGATTCAAACTCTCAACCTTCAGACTAATAGGCTGCAACACTACCTATAGTGCTATAGCTTTGTCCAGGCTGATATTGTCTGTTGAAGATCATAAACTCTTGCCTTCTTTCATGAACCAAGCCCCTGTTTCACTAACACTAAGATCACTCGTTCACAAACCATTTACCAATGAAGAAATTGTACATCTCCTCAGAACCAAAACTAGTGAAAGTAGCCGATCTACAAGCTCACAAACCATGAAAAGTTGTGAGATTGTAGATCAGCTATTTTCAGAATGAAGTATGTCATACGTTGAAAAAACGTACTCTCAAATAAGCATTTCAGGTTATCTTTACCATTTGCACATGTATTCATTGATACAGTCATGTTGTTTGCAATTCAACTTAAATTAAGTCTGCATCAAGTGAGGTTTGAACTGGCGACCTTGAGATTGTGAGGCATTCATTTAAGGGAGACGCCATTGGCCCAACAGACAAGTAACTGTGAAAAAGGAGATCACACAGATGATACAGTTTCACGCAAATAGCTGAAAAATCCTGGGTTTAAGTGTTTTTCAAACTGCTCAAAATTGCGGACAATCTAAGGGCGGAGCTTAATGGTCAAATCGATATGTGTGTTCCTCATGAGTTAAGGCACATGTGTAAGCAAGTTTCACGACTTTCGGCCAAACGAGGCATGACTTATGCCTGTTTAAAGTCTGCCTTTTCAAAAAATTGCTATAGCGCCCCCTTTTGGCCAATTGGAGTGAGATTGGTTTCAGTGATATTTGGAATGACCCTGTACATTTCTGCCAAGTTTCAAAGAAATGTGAGTCTGCATGTATGTTTTAGGCACAGATTAATTATTTTCATAAAACTGTAATAGTTAAAATCTATCTCCTCCTGGGATTTTTGACCAATCTGCACGAAATGTTTAACACTTGAACTTTGGACCACTGCCTACAAAAAATTCCAACGGATTTTCCATAAGTGAAAAAATGCAGAAGTTATGAGCCAATGACTGTTTTACATATAATTCAAAATGGTGGGCGATCTAAAAGTCAGAGGTCAAAAGTCAGACCACAAAAGTTGTCGGGCATGAAGAGACGCATGTGTGTATCGAAGTTTCATGGTTGTAGGTCAAACAGGGCATGAGTTGTACCTGTTCAAAGTTGGCACTTTCAATTGAGTGCTATAGCGCCACCCTTTGACGAATGAGTGTGAGAATTATTTCTTGGTAGTTTTTCATGAGCATCTACCATATGGCCGAGTTTCGTAAAAAGCGTATGCACGGTTAAGCCAGAACTGGCAAAAACAAGTATTTTTCAAACTGCTCAAAATTGCGGAAAATCTAAGGGCGGAGCTTAATGGTCAAATCGATACGTGTGTTCCTCAGGAGTCAAGGCACATGTGTAAGCAAGTTTCACGACTTTCGGCCAAACGAGGCATGACTTATGCCTGTTTAAAGTCTGCCTTTTCAAAAAATTGCTATAGCGCCCCCTTTTGGCCAATTGGAGTAAGATTGGTTTCAGTGATATTTGGAATGACCCTGTACATTTCTGCAAAGTTTCAAAGAAATGTGAGTCTGCATGTATGTTTTAGGCACAGATGAATAATTTTCATAAAACTGTAATAGTTAAAATCTATCTCCTCCTGGGATTTTTGAGCAATCTGCACGAAACGTTTACCACTTGAACTTTGGACCTCTGCCTACAAAAATTTCCAACGGATTTTCCATAAGTGAAAAAATGCAGAAGTTAGGAGCCAATGACTGTTTTTCATATAATTCAAAATGGTGGGAGATCTAAAGGTCAGAGGTCAAAAGTCAGACCACGAAAGTTGTCGGGCATGAAGAGACGCATGTGTGTATCGAAGTTTCATGGTTGTAGGTCAAACAGGGCATGAGTTGTACCTGTTCAAAGTTGGCACTTTCAATTGAGTGCTATAGCGCCACCCTTTGACTAATGAGTGTGAGAATTATTTCTTGGTAGTTTTTCATGAGCATCTACCATATGGCCGAGTTTCGTAAAAAGCGACTGCACGGTTCAGCCAGAACTGCGAAAAGTGGCAGAAGCCTTCAATTGAGAGGGGGCGAAAAACAATTATCAATATAGCTGCAAGCAGCGATAATACGGGGCCAGTGAATACAGAGAGAGAGAGACATGGAAACGGAATAGATTGAAGAGAGAGAGAGTGACATGGAAACAATAGATTGATGAGAGAGAGAGATGGAAACATAATGGTTTGATTGGACATCTCAACCTACTGCCATTAACAGGATTCGAACTCTCAACCTTCAGACTAATAGGCTGCAACACTACCTATAGTGCTATAGCTTTGTCCAGGCTGATATTGTCTGTTGAAGAGCATAAACTCTTGCCTTCTTTCATGAACCAAGCCCCTGTTTCACTAACACTAAGATCACTCGTTCACAAACCATTTACCAATGAAGAAATTGTACATCTCCTCAAAACCAAAACTAGTGAAAGTAGCCGATCTACAAGCTCACAAACCATGAAAAGTTGTGAGATTGTAGATCAGCTATTTTCAGATAAAGTATGTCATACGTTGAAAAAACATACTCTCAAATAAGCATTTCAGGTTATCTTTACCATTTGCACATGTATTCATTGATACAGTCATGTTGTTTGCAATTCAACTTAAATTAAGTCTGCATCAAGTGAGGCTTGAACTGGCGACCTTGAGATTGTGAGGCATTCATTTAAGGGAGACGCCATTGGCCCAACAGACAAGTAACTGTGAAAAAGGAGATCACACAGATGATACAGTTTCACGCAAATAGCTGAAAAATCCTGGGTTTAAGTGTTTTTCAAACTGCTCAAAATTGCGGACAATCTAAGGGCGGAGCTTAATGGTCAAATCGATACGTGTGTTCCTCATGAGTCAAGGCACATGTGTAAGCAAGTTTCACGACTTTCGGTCAAACGAGGCATGACTTATGCCTGTTTAAAGTCTGCCTTTTCAAAAAATTGCTATAGCGCCCCCTTTTGGCCAATTGGAGTGAGATTGGTTTCAGTGATATTTGGAATGACCCTGTACATTTCTGCAAAGTTTCAAAGAAATGTGAGTCTGCATGTATGTTTTAGGCACAGATGAATAATTTTCATAAAACTGTAATAGTTAAAATCTATCTCCTCCTGGGATTTTTGAGCAATCTGCACGAAACGTTTAACACTTAAACTTTGGACCACTGCCTACAAAAATTTCCAACGGATTTTCCATAAGTGAAAAAATGCAGAAGTTAGGAGCCAATGACTGTTTTTCATATAATTCAAAATGGTGGGAGATCTAAAGGTCAGAGGTCAAAAGTCAAACCACGAAAGTTGTCGGGCATGAAGAGACGCATGTGTGTATCGAAGTTTCATGGCTGTAGGTCAAACAGGGCATGAGTTGTACCTGTTCAAAGTTGGCATTTTCAACTGAGTGCTATAGCGCCACCTTTTGACGAAAGATTGTGAGAATTATTTTTTGATCGTTTTTCATGACCATCTACCATATGGCCGAGTTTCGTAAAAAGCGTATGCACAGTTCAGCCAGAACTGAGATTAGCCTTGAATTGAGAGGGAGCGAAAAACAATTCCTAATATAGCTGCAAGCAGCGATAATACGGGGCCAGTGAATAGCGAGAGAGAGAGAGACATGGAAACGGAATAGATTGAAGAGAGAGAGAGTGACATGGAAACAATAGATTGATGAGAGAGAGAGATGGAAACATAATGGTTTGATTGGACATCTCAACCTACTGCCATTAACAGGATTCGAACTCTCAACCTTCAGACTAATAGGCTGCAACACTACCTATAGTGCTATAGCTTTGTCCAGGCTGATATTGTCTGTTGAAGATCATAAACTCTTGCCTTCTTTCATGAACCAAGCCCCTGTTTCACTAACACTAAGATCACTCGTTCACAAACCATTTACCAATGAAGAAATTGTACATCTCCTCAGAACCAAAACTAGTGAAAGTAGCCGATCTACAAGCTCACAAACCATGAAAAGTTGTGAGATTGTAGATCAGCTATTTTCAGAATGAAGTATGTCATACGTTGAAAAAACGTACTCTCAAATAAGCATTTCAGGTTATCTTTACCATTTGCACATGTATTCATTGATACAGTCATGTTGTTTGCAATTCAACTTAAATTAAGTCTGCATCAAGTGAGGCTTGAACTGGCGACCTTGAGATTGTGAGGCATTCATTTAAGGGAGACGCCATTGGCCCAACAGACAAGTAACTGTGAAAAAGGAGATCACAGAGATGACACAGTTTCACGCAAATAGCTGAAAAATCCTGGGTTTAAGTGTTTTTCAAACTGCTCAAAATTGCGGACAATCTAAGGGCGGAGCTTACTGGTCAAAGCGATAGATGTGTTCCTCATGAGTCAAGGCACAAGTGTAAGCAAGTTTCACGACTTTCGGCCAAACGAGGCATGACTTTTGCCTGTTTAAAATTTGCATTTTCAAAAAATTGCTATAGCGCCCCCCTTTGGCCAATTGGAGTGAGATTGGTTTCAGTGATATTTGGAATGACCCTGTACATTTCTGCCAAGTTTCAAAGAAATGTGAGTCTGCATGTATGTTTTAGGCACAGATGAATAATTTTCATAAAACTGTAATAGCTAAAATCTATCTCCTCCTGGGATTTTTGAGCAATCTGCACGAAACATTTTACACATGAACTTTGGACCACTGCCTACAAAAATTTCCAATGGATTTTCCATAAGTGAAAAAATGCAGAAGTTAGGAGCCAATGACTGTTTTTCATATAATTCAAAATGGTGGGCGATCTAAAGGTCAGAGGTCAAAAGTCAGACCACGAAAGTTGTCGGGCATGAAGAGACGCATGTGTGTATCGAAGTTTCATGGTTGTAGGTCAAACAGGGCATGAGTTGTACCTGTTCAAAGTTGGCACTTTCAATTGAGTGCTATAGCGCCACCCTTTGACGAATGAGTGTGAGAATTATTTCTTGGTAGTTTTTCATGAGCATCTACCATATGGCCGAGTTTCGTAAAAAGCGTATGCACGGTTAAGCCAGAACTGGCAAAAACAAGTATTTTTCAAACTGCTGAAAATTGCGGAAGATTTAAGGGCGGAGCTTAATGGTCAAATCGATACGTGTGTTCCTCATGAGTCAAGGCACATGTGTAAGCAAGTTTCACGACTTTCGGCCAAACGAGGCATGACTTATGCCTGTTAAAAGTCTGCCTTTTCAAAAAATTGCTATAGCGCCCCCTTTTGGCCAATTGGAGTAAGATTGGTTTCAGTGATATTTGGAATGACCCTCTACATTTCTGCAAAGTTTCAAAGAAATGTGAGTCTGCATGTATGTTTTAGGCACAGATGAATAATTTTCATAAAACTGTAATAGTTAAAATCTATCTCCTCCTGGGATTTTTGAGCAATCTGCATGAAACGTTTCGTACTTGAACTTTGGACCACTTTCTACAAAAATTTCCAACGGATTTTCCATAAGTGAAAAAATGCAGAAGTTAGGAGCCAATGACTGTTTTTCATATAATTCAAAATGGTGGGAGATCTAAAGGTCAGAGGTCAAAAGTCAGAGTGTGAAAGTTGTTCAGCATGAGGAGACGCATATGTGTATCCAAGTTTCATGGCTGTAGGTCAAACAGGGCATGAGTTGTACCTGGTCAAAGTTGGCATTTTCAATTGAGTGCTATAGCGCCACCTTTGGACGAAAGATTGTGAGAATTATTTTTTGATCGTTTTTCATGACCATCTACCATATGGCCGAGTTTCGTAAAAACCGACAGCGCGGTTCAGCCAGAACTGCGAAAAGTGGCAGAAGAAGAAGAAGAAGAAGAAGAAGAAGAAGAAGAAGTGACAGAATAATGCGAATAACAATACGTGTCCAGAGCAGAGCTCTGGCCCCGTAAATATAGCTGCAAGCAGCGATAATACGGGGCCAGTGAATAGAGAGAGAGAGAGAGACATGGAAACGGAATAGATTGAAGAGAGAGAGAGTGACATGGAAACAATAGATTGATGAGAGAGAGAGATGGAAACATAATGGTTTGATTGGACATCTCAACCTACTGCCATTAACAGGATTCGAACTCTCAACCTTCAGACTAATAGGCTGCAACACTACCTATAGTGCTATAGCTTTGTCCGGGCTGATATTGTCTGTTGAAGATCATAAACTCTTGCCTTCTTTCATGAACCAAGCCCCTGTTTCACTAACACTAAGATCACTCGTTCACAAACCATTTACCAATGAAGAAATTGTACATCTCCTCAGAACCAAAACTAGTGAAAGTAGCCGATCTACAAGCTCACAAACCATGAAAAGTTGTGAGATTGTAGATCAGCTATTTTCAGAATGAAGTATGTCATACGTTGAAAAAACGTACTCTCAAATAAGCATTTCAGGTTATTTTTACCATTTGCACATGTATTCATTGATACAGTCATGTTGTTTGCAATTCAACTTAAATTAAGTCTGCATCAAGTGAGGCTTGAACTGGCGACCTTGAGATTGTGAGGCATTCATTTAAGGGAGACGCCATTGGCCCAACAGACAAGTAACTGTGAAAAAGGAGATCACACAGATGATACAGTTTCACACAAATAGCTGAAAAATCCTGGGTTTAAGTGTTTTTCAAACTGCTCAAAATTGCGGACAATCTAAGGGCGGAGCTTAATGGTCAAATCGATACGTGTGTTCCTCATGAGTCAAGGCACATGTGTAAGCAAGTTTCACGACTTTCGGCCAAACGAGGCATGACTTATGCCTGTTTAAAGTCTGCCTTTTCAAAAAATTGCTATAGCGCCCCCTTTTGGCCAATTGGAGTGAGATTGGTTTCAGTGATATTTGGAATGACCCTGTACATTTCTGCCAAGTTTCAAAGAAATGTGAGTCTGCATGAATGTTTTAGGCACAGATGAATAATTTTCATAAAACTGTAATAGTTAAAATCTATCTCCTCCTGGGAGTTTTGAGCAATCTGCACGAAACATTTTACACATGAACTTTGGACCACTGCCTACAAAAATTTCCAACGGATTTTCCATAAGTGAAAAAATGCAGAAGTTAGGAGCCAATGACTGTTTTTCATATAATTCAAAATGGTGGGCGATCTAAAGGTCAGAGGTCAAAAGTCAGACCACGAAAGTTGTCGGGCATGAAGAGACGCATGTGTGTATCGAAGTTTCATGGTTGTAGGTCAAACAGGGCATGAGTTGTACCTGTTCAAAGTTGGCACTTTCAATTGAGTGCTATAGCGCCACCCTTTGACGAATGAGTGTGAGAATTATTTCTTGGTAGTTTTTCATGAGCATCTACCATATGGCCGCGTTTCGTAAAAAGCGTATGCACGGTTAAGCCAGAACTGGCAAAAACAAGTATTTTTCAAACTGCTCAAAATTGCGGAAAATCTAAGGGCGGAGCTTAATGGTCAAATCGATACGTGTGTTCCTCATGAGTCAAGGCACATGTGTAAGCAAGTTTCACGACTTTCGGCCAAACGAGGCATGACTTATGCCTGTTTAAAGTCTGCCTTTTCAAAAAATTGCTATAGCGCCCCCTTTTGGCCAATTGGAGTAAGATTGGTTTCAGTGATATTTGGAATGACCCTCTACATTTCTGCAAAGTTTCAAAGAAATGTGAGTCTGCATGTATGTTTTAGGCACAGATGAATAATTTTCATAAAACTGTAATAGTTAAAATCTATCTCCTCCTGGGATTTTTGAGCAATCTGCACGAAACGTTTCACACTTGAACTTTGGACCACTTTCTACAAAAATTTCCAACGGATTTTCCATAAGTGAAAAAATGCAGAAGTTAGGAGCCAATGACTGTTTTTCATATAATTCAAAATGGTGGGAGATCTAAAGGTCAGAGGTCAAAAGTCAGAGTGTGAAAGTTGTTCAGCATGAGGAGACGCATATGTGTATCCAAGTTTCATGGCTGTAGGTCAAACAGGGCATGAGTTGTACCTGGTCAAAGTTGGCATTTTCAATTGAGTGCTATAGCGCCACCTTTGGACGAAAGATTGTGAGAATTATTTTTTGATCGTTTTTCATGACCATCTACCATATGGCCGAGTTTCGTAAAAACCGACTGCACGGTTCAGCCAGAACTGCGAAAAGTGGCAGAAGAAGAAGAAGAAGAAGAAGAAGAAGAAGTGACAGAATAATGCGAATAACAATACGTGTCCAGAGCAGAGCTCTGGCCCCGTAAATATATAAAGTTCACGTTAAAGTAGACATTGGCTAAAGAAGTCCCATTTGGAATATCTGTAGTTGAGGATGGACTCTGCCAATGCATTTTTGTTGTCATACGTTATTCGTGAACATCGCCTGAAGTGACCTTGGCTTTGACGTTACCAGGACACCCAAGGAGTGTCTCCCTTTCCTTTTAGTGGTTGCCTGACCCCCCCCCCCCCCCCCCCTCCCCCCATTCATCTGCTCTTTATCTTTTATGTTCTCCTCTCTGCTTTTGCGTTTATAATAGAAAGTCTTTCATCTTTGAACGTGATTAGTAGCTTCGTTCCCTACCTATGTTGAATGCACTTATTGTAAGTCGCTTTGGATAAAAGCGTCTGCTAAATGACTGTAATGTAATGTCATGTATTGTAATCATCTCTGGGATATGTGGTCGTACAGTATTTTGAGCCTGTGTCGTCACACCCACCCCATAATCAGTGGTGTAAAGTAACCAACTACATTTACTCAAGTACTGTACTTTTGAGGTATTTTTTACTTTACTGGAGTATTTCCAATTTTCTGTACTTTTACTTCTACTCCACTACATCTCAGAGGCAAATATTGTAGTTTTTACTCCACTACAATTATTTGAAAACTTGAAACAGGACATTCTGCACAATGAGTACTTTTACTTTTGGTCCTTTAAGTACAATTTGATGCCATTGCTTTTGTACTTTCACTCAAGCACATTTTGAATTCCGGACTTTCACTTTGTAACAGAGTATTTCTACATTGCAGTATTGATACTTTTACTTAAGTAGAAAACGTAAGTACTTTTTCCACCACTTAAGTACTTTTTCCACCACTGCCAATAATGCGCCGTCATATCTCGCCACAGCTCCCTGCCGTCGGGACCACCAGGGGAGGGAGGGGGTTGGAACTTGGAACAGCACCACAGCTGCGTGTAATGCCCTTCACGCATATAGACAATTGGCGTGTCACTGGACACGTGCCACCTGGGAGCAACAGTCGGGTCACTCAGCAATGGCTGGAACCATGACTCCGCTCTACTACGAGCAGCACTTGTCAGACACACGCGCACCACAAGTGGTCCTTGAGGGATCCAGGATTCCCTGGAATTCTACAGGCTCCTGCCTTTTTAGGTCCCTTATGGCGTTAAAGCCTGGGCCGTCACTGCTTAGATATTTAGGATTATCATCATCTGCTTGGATAGGGGGACTAAAGAATATGTTTATGTTACACAATAGCCTAAATATGATCATGATTTTTCAGTTAAAGTGGGTGCTCTCAGTGATATATACACTTACGGTATACACAGTGTATTTGGGGCCGGGAACCCTGGTTCAACTTCCGACTCTCGCCTCGAGCAATGCAGAAAGTTGGATTCCAGCCAGTGCTCCAGGTGTATGGAAGCTGTTTAGTTGGTTTTGTCATTGCTCATATCCGTTTACTGTCAGTGTGGTGCGAGGGCAATCTGGGAAACCATTTACTGTAGTACCTGGAACCCCATTACGTAATGCCGGGAACCCCTTTTGGGGTTGTTGTTGCTATGTACAGTATATAGCAACATCATAACCCTAACCCTTTTTGTAATTTTTGAATAAATATTTGAAGTTTTTCAGAAAACTTAGGTCAGGACTTAGAAGGCGTTTTTAGAATCGGCCTCAGGTCTAAATGGGTTCAAATGAAAATTGTCTTGAGAGATTAGTGTGATGGTTGCTTACAGTAAAAGCAGTATTTGTGCTTCCCACTCGCACTTGACGATCTGAACTTAAGCACAACTGTTTTCCTTTGGGGTATGTGTTAAGTCTCATTGTGAGCTTGTAGATCGGCTATTTTCAAATGGCCGAAATGTATATAGTGCTGAAGTGGTTCATGCATGTTTTGTAATAATAATCTAAATCTGCAAAGTAACTAGTAACTAAAGCTGTAAAATAATTTTAGTGGAGTAAAAGTACGATATTTGCGATGTAGTGGAGTAGAAGTATTGAAAATAGGCAATACTCCAGTAAAGTAAGAATTCCTCAAAAGTGTACTTAAGTACAGTACTTGAGTAAATGTAATTAGTTACATTACACCACTGTCTATATGCAATGTAGGTCACTAAAGAAAATCACCTTTCTTGCTGATGAAAGCTATTTGCATGATACTTTGACCTTTTCTCTGTCCTCGGTGTCTTCCTTATCTCATCTAACCTGGCTTACTTTAATCTAACAGGTTGAAGATAAGATGAAGGTTCAGAAGGTTAGAAGGAAAGACTTCTGAGAGGGTTGGCTTAATGCCACCTGTGGGAGGCCAAAGACAAACAAATAGAATTCCATCCTAAATAAGGCAGTTGGGGGTCTTATCCAAACATTTAGGGGACAAAAGGAGCTGTGGGGGGTCCAATGCCCCTCCTTCAGATCTGGTCGGGCCTCTCAGACCAAGCTAGACTGACAGATTGCCGGTTGGGAGGCGTGGTTTGGGAGATCGCCTTGTTTGAATGTTAAACAGGGTTAAACAGGGACATGATGTTATCCAAGATACATGTAACTGGTAATATCCACATGTCCAACCTCCCACGTCTCTCCCTCTCTCTCCTGGTTGGAGGTTTAAGTGAAGACACAGTGTGTATGTGTCGGCACGCACACTAGACAGTGGACAGTCGCTCACCACTTTGTTTTGCTCATACTTTGGCTTACGTTTGCAGTGTTTGAAACCTGGGCGGGCATGGCGTTTCAACTCACCTGGTGGGATGAACTGGTTTGGAAGTGGTCCACAGCCCTTTGACTCCTAAACAGCTTTGGCATTGGCCCCTTATGAGGCTATAGGAGGTGTTTTGTGTAACCAAATACGTACTGTATGTAGCTTGATCTTTTTGCATTTTGTATTTTCAGGTCCCTGCGAAGAGTAAGCTCCTTCACCTTTCTCACCCCAGCATCACAATGGGACTTCAGTCTGGTGAGTGTCGGACGCTGCTACATCATCCAGTTGACCGTGTCTTGAACTGGGGCTTTGTGGTAATGAATTAAAGTTGATACAGTTTAACCCATTGAGACCTGAAGCCGGTTCTACACGTCTCCTAAATCTCAACAGTATTCTGAAAAAACGCATGTTTCTATATCAGTGGTGCTCAATCTTTTTCATGTCAAGGACCCCCAAAATTATATGTATTTGGCCGCGGACCCCCATCAAAATATTCTGTTCCAGGGACCCCCCAGAAGCAAAGATTTGAGTTAAAAATGTTCGCTTTAAAAATATATATAATCAAAGATTTGCACACATTTTCACGATTTTTCAAAAATAGCAGATCTACAAGCTCATAGCGCGGCACTCGGTGCCGCGCTACACTCGGTGCCGCGCTATGAGCTTGTATATCTGCTATTTTTGAATAGCCCAAAGTGTAAAATAATGCTTTTTAGCTCAAATCTAAAAATGAGACAGTTCCAGGTCTTAATGGAGATAATCTGAGATTAATAACATCGGAAATGGTTTTAAGTACCATACTGGTGTCTGGAATGTTTTTCGCCAGGGCCGGATCTACCATATGGGCACTTTGGGCACGTGCCCCGGGGCCCTGGGCATCAGGGGGCACCCCAAAAAAAAAAAAAAAAATTATTTCGTTTTTTTTTTTTTTTTTTGTCACGAAAATTGTTCCCATTTTGTTGTTATCTAATACGAATAACACAGTGTAAAATTAGCTAGATTAGAGGGAAAAAAAAGTAAACACAAAAAAATTACGCGGGCGCCCGCGCGCTTCGCGCGCGGCCGCATGAGGGGGGGGGCACTGGCAGTTGGTGGTGCCCAGGGGCACTGTGAGGTGTTAATCCAGCCCTGTTTTTCGCACACTGACTTTGACACATAGTCATGTTATACTTTACATTACTGCATTGGTTGGTCTGAGGAAGCCACTGGAAGCCACTGGAATTTGACGATCAAGTTGCAGAGATTTGAAATTTACCTGAGATAGGTAATCCAACTACTTTTTTTTGGTCACGGTTATGTTATTACTGTGTTTAATGCATTTTCAAGTGTGGATTGATTAAAAGGTCTAGTCAAAAAAATAGCTGGTGAAAGAAATATTGATTTACAAGTGAAATTCAAAGTTGCCTGACTTTTGCAAGATTCAAATACGTTTTGTCACTCACTCATACTAATATGTGCAGTGAAATGTTGGTTTGATGACGTTTAGCCAAAATTGACTCAGTTATTCAGGTAAGCTGGGGAACGTTTTACTGAAACAAATGAAGAATCTCAAATTAAAGCCATAAATGGGAAAATGGGCTGTTTATGTATGATATATTTGGGCAAAAGTGGTGTTGCGTGTATTATTACATTGCAAGGCTATACAATGAAAGGATAGATGGGGCATACATAATTATGTTGAAAATAGTCTACTTTATATGCCTGAAAGGCTTTGAAATGTAATTTAAAAATGTTTTAAAGCTCATTATATGTACTATAAGTAACTTCTTGCTGCACACATTCTGTAAAACATTTAACAGTTATGGTCATGTGGTGGGACATTCCCTGGGCCATCCAGTGATTAAAGTGAAGATTAATCTTGGGCTTATTCTTGGGTTGTCCTGCCGTGCCAAGCCAGAACACACAGTGCAACGTTAGCACTTCCTGTCACAGAGATCTGGCTTTAAACCCTGCGTTGTGGAGCTTTCAACAAAGTCCCGGAAGCACCGGTAGCACTGTTCACTGTCAAACAGTCAGTGAAAGACAGTTCCTACACAGTAAAATCCTCCGTCTTTTAGACCGGGAAAGTATCTTAGTATCATTTTAGATTTCTTTATTCAAAACATAGCCTGCTCTGACATGTCAACCTTACGTGATACTAATAAAGATATTTATAACAAAAGAAATAGCAGATATACAACGCCACCGATTGCCACGCTATGAGCTTGTAGATCTGCTATTTTGGGGGGAAATCATGGAAATTTGTTTTAAAGCGATCATTTTTAACTCCGATTTGTGCTTCTGGGGGTCCCTGGAACAACATATTTGAGATGGGGGTCCGCGGCCGCGTCCTTGACATGGAAAGGTTGGAGCGCCACTGATATAGCTAGGATTTAGAAAACATTTTTTTATATTTATTTGGTGCAAATGTTACTAAATGTACCCGTTAACATCCATTTGGTTACAAATATACATTCTCAGAGTTACAAATGGATAAATGAACACCAGGATTTTACTGTGTTTTGGTCCACAGCCACTGTGACTGGTATAGAACATCCAGAAAGGTACACTGCAAAATCCTTGAGTGTCAGTTTAACTCTGAGGGTATAATAATTGACCTGTAACATTCCCATTCCAAAGCTACAATGAATATTTGCACCAACCATGCCTTCACGTTTGTTACACTGAATCAGACTTTGTCTTTGAACTGATTTAAGAGGCAAGACTGAGTTTTAAATGTATTTTGAAGGATACTGTATGTGAGGTATGCACCATGCATTCCTTTCCTGTCCTTGGTTTCAGAACTCTGCAGTCCACTGGTATCTCCTTGCCTTCATTCTTCATTCTTTTGTTAACTCCCTTAAGGTCGACTTTTTGGGGCCGTATCTTCGGTAGCCAACGTCTTACCCTGTGCTGGGAAAAAAAGAGAAATCAGTCAGCCAGTCCCCTGCAAATAGTTGTCATTCCTCCTAGATTGGCTTGCCTGTAGTTTATAATCAGCCTGAATGAGGTGGCCTGATTCGAAACAGGGGCCATGATGAGAGCGTAAGCATGCCTGGCTTTAAATTATGACTGCCTGACACCCTATCTATTGCTCATCTGAGGACAGAGGAGGAGGTAATTTAAGGAGGGATGTAGAGAGAGAGAGAGAGAGGGAGAAAAGAGAAGGCCAGAGTTACTTCATCTTGTGCCAGCTGCACTGCCTTTGATTCACCAATGTCTGTAGCTGGCACGCTTAGCTCATCCAAAACATATGCTTCTCGTTAGCTTGCCCTCCCTTGCACCTCCCCCTTTATAAATCTAGAGTGATAAAAGAGTGCTTTTTTTCCTTCTTCTTCTTCTTTTGGTTCATCTCCCCTCTTATCTCAACCCCTTTGCACTTGAAACATGAATAGGTTTGGCCCCGTCTTTTAAGGCTTTGAAGTGGTTACTGGGGGCTTTTCTCTCTCACTCTGGCTGACTCATGGCCAGGTACAGGTAGGGGGGGGGGTAATGTCTTAGCCCCCCCCCCCCCCCCCCCCCCCCAAGGGAACCTTGAACAGGAGAGCAAAGCATTCCCTGGGCGCTTGGCGCATTGTCTCAGAATACATCAAGTCGAGGCCCTGGGAGGGTGGGGGCTTGCTGTAATGGTGAGAAGAAGAATGTGAATTAGGTTTCCAGCTCCAATGCCAGATCAAACCAAAATCTGCCATCGTTTTGGAATGTGAAGGATAATTAACAATGTCAGGAATTAGATTCACCGCCTTTTCCGTCTCTCCAAGCAGCATGTCGAGACAAAACGCCCAGAAGTCACTTGTCTGATAGAGCAGCATTCCAGCTTTAATCAGACGTTGCAATTCAGCGCGGCTGTCAGCTGCCAAGGTGTGTCCAATATTTTCTCGCAAACATTGCTAATATGGTGGGAAGGCCCTCGTCTGCGTCAACAGCCTAATATTCAGGATGGGATGCTTTTGACCACTGACTATGAAGGTCCTTGGAGGCAAGGTATTTCCCCCCAGCCCCTACCACCTCCTCCATGTAGTAGTTGAAGCTACCCTGCAGATTGCTTTGTCCTGGTAATTGCATAGGTCGGGTCTATGTGTATTCTGGCAGGACACCAGCTTGCGGGTATTTATTGTGCCATTAGCATGTGACTCAGAGAGAGAGAGAGAAAGAGAAAGAGAGAGAGAGACACTGTCAATCATGCTGATCTCTATAGAACTACTCTACATGCAAACAGAGCAGATATCTTCCCATGCCAATAAAGTCCCTTTGAGTTGAATTAAGAAAGAATGATAGACTAACCAGGTTTCTGGAGTGTGGACATAGACACAAAAAAAATCTTATTTGTTTAGAAAATATCAGTTAAACAACAAGCTCACAACTCATCGCAAAGTGGCTATTTGTGTTACTTTTGTCAATTTCTGAAAGTATAAGATAAGGCTTAACAGTGATTGAATTCGTATATGAATTGAATACCAAGGCCCTCATTAGAAACAAGTCCGCAAGGACTTCTATGAACGGAACCTGTTAGACAAAGTATTTTAAATGTAACTGTGCTGTTTTAATTTTTTTGCCTAATAAAATATTCAATCAATTCAATCAATTAAAAACGAAAGACAACACTTATGCCGTATCATATCACGATATGATATCCCAGACAATATCTAGTCTCATTTCACGATATCGATATGAAATTGATGTATTGCCCATCCCTACCCCGTCCCACACACTGAACATCTCTCTGTTTCTCTCTCTCCATCTCTCTCCCTCCACCTTTCTCTCTCCCAGTAAATATTTGCCTTCCTTTTCAGCTGACACTTAGGCCAGTGTGTTAAGCATTTCTTGGCTAGTTTCACCTGGGTCCAATCCACACTCCACCAGGATTAAAATAAAATTAAAATAGGCACAGCAGCCATATTGTAAAGAAATTGGGCCTCTTCCTTACTTCCTTCACAGGTGTTACCAATGATACTATAATGAAGGTTGTGTTCCATTCTGGTCAAACAGAGTCAGGGTGCTGATATTGTGCATGTTGGCTCACTGGAAAAAACTTTGCTACACCAGTGGGTCTCAAAGTGTGGTCCAGGGACCCTCATGGTTCCTTGAGGGGGTTCCAAATAGACCCTTATGGGTGTGTATAAAGGTCCATTTGGTTCCATTTGTACACTCTCAGAGTTATTGGGGTCCTTGAAATAAAAACGATTGAGAACCACTGTGCTACACGAAATGGAACAGAGCCTTCATTAGTGCCATTGGTAACACCTGTGAAGTAAGTAAGGAAGAGGCCCAATTTCTTTACAATATGGCTGCTGTGCATAGAGCCTATTAACATAATTCTCAGTTGAGAGTGGGGTTTGTTTGAACGTTCGGCCCATGATGTCATTGTAATATGAAACGGTATAATTTGTGTAGGCCGCTGCAGCAGCAAGAGGCGGTGAAAAAACAACATCCATTCCAGACTCTCAGTCAGCAAAACTGCCAAAGTTCCTTCTCCAGACCTGTCAAAGCCTTTGTGTTGCGTAGGTGGACCATTTCATCATGTCTGACTCCTGTGTATCTCTCTTTGTATCTTGTTGTCTATCCACTTACATAGTTACTGGAGCCCGACTGATGCCTGATTTTTGGGTCCGATGTTGATCCTGATTTTGGAGAGTCCTAGACTGCCGATTTCCCATGTTTTGACCGATATTTTGTCCAAAAGTGCTAAATGTATTCTAATCAATTTGAAAAACGTATTAGAACATCAACATCAAATATAGCCGATCTACAAGCTCACGACACATAGGTCTGCTACTTTTGAGAAAACTTTTGAAATATTTTGCGTATAGCGGCCTGCCGAAAATGCCTGGTTGAAAGTGGTTACACATCGACTGCATAATTACCAATACCGAAGAACTCAAATAATGGCCGACCAAACCGGTTAATCGGTCTTGCTCTAATAGTTGTCAGTAACCCTCTGCCTGCCCAAAGTGAGTTGAGATGTAGGCTCGTAAAGCATAACCTCTCTTTGGTGAAATTTACTTTCTTTGGTTGCTGTTAGATTAGGCTAAAGCTGCTACAGGTTGTGTTTCTGTTGGTCGTCAGTGGAAAGGCAATCTGGGAACCCATCAGGTTTTCGTTTCAATTTGCTGAGCTGAGATTAGTGGAAAGGTGACTGTTTTTTGAGTCGGGGTACTCAACATGAACCCACCCCGCTGTTGGAACACGTTTCTGCTTGGTGTGGTTTAGAGCTTGTTGATGGAGGGGTTTTTGAACAAGACCCCCCCCCCCCCACCCTCCTGACTTTGTTTTTATATAAAGATTGCACTCAATGTCTCTTTATCTCATGTATAGGAGCACAGGCTTAAAGCAATATTTTACTTGGAAAGAGCATTGACACTTAGCACGCACAGCTGAGTTTGTGGACAATGAGCTGCTGAAATCAGCTGCCCCATGGACACACAATCACCACCGGTGATCTGGCTTTTCTCTAAGTCTCTCCATTTTTGGTAACCTACTTTGAATATCAGCTTCTAACATAGATATCAACTTTCAAAAGAAAGCTGTGTGTGTGTCTGGTGCCGTGAACTAGCAATGCCCTTGTTAAAGCTCATTTAACAAAGCCTTGTTAAGTTGTGCTAAATTACATTAAAGTTCAAATGTATGAACCTAGGCACTGGGGGGAGTATTATTATGGGGATCCATGTATGCTGCAGTTTGCAGATAGGTGTGATATTAGCAATAGGTTATCAAAGCAAACAAATGGAAGCGAATGGAGCGGCAGAAAAAAAAGGCTGGGTGGTTGAGGTGGCTGTTATGGGTCATTAACCACTCATGATGAGTTCATTTGGAGGTGTGAGTGCTGGAAAGTGAAAATATCTTCTCAAAGTGAAACATCTTTAATGTACCAGTGTAATGTATTATTTGATGAAGCAGTATTGTTGACATTGCAATGGCTTTTGATGTTATATTAAAGTGTTGGAAAAACCCATTTACATGAACAGAGCATGAACAGAGGCTGAAGTAATGGTGCAGTGATTACTCACACAGCGCTTTTAATGTCTTCTGGTTTTCTGCAACATCAACAACGGCCCTGCTATTGTGTCGTCTGTTAATCGCTCGGTTAGTAAACGAATGCACCAAATGTGATTGCTGCAACACTAAATCAATGTCAGCAGCTTATTAGAATTTCATTTGAGTAGCAGCAAGAAAATGCTGTTATGCGATTCTTTGATGTTTGTCGAAAGTGCATGTGGGTATTGTTCCTCTCGCATGCCAGTAAACACACCTTGAAATTTGTCCTTATAAAAAGAAAATGTTAAATGATTCCAGATCAAACTTTTGACCAGAAGCAATTGTTTCACAAGTATACTGTGTTGTAAGAAGATGGGAAAACAAACTTGTTTGGCAAATTTGAGAGGAAATGCCCTGTATCATTGCCACCCCCATTCACAAGACAAACAAACAAGCAAATAAAACTTAATTCTTTGTCAGCCACCAATGACCATTATGTCCATTTTGGCCCTCTTCACTGTGCAGGTCAATCAGGTCTTGACGTCCTGTGTGTTCATAATGGGCTGTAATGACAGAGAGGAATGGACCCCCAAGGGTCCATTCCTCTCCCCCTCATCCTCAAGACGTTTATAGCCTTCACTAGTTGGCCAGACCATGACTCTGTCCACAAGCAGGTGTTGAAGTGTCACATTGCCTAATTAACCCTTTCCTGTTTCCAATAAGACCCCCGCAGTGGTCTTTGTATCGCTACAATGGAGTGGAGCAGGGGGCTCCACAGGCCAATTGCTGAATAAAGTAGTCCGTCCGTCCAGTAGGGAGGCTGTGGAATGGAGTGGCTGGTAATTGTCTCTTCATTGAGGTCTAGTCTGGGTCTGCGAGACTAGGCTACTTCACAAAAGTGACCAGACATGTTAGCCTTTTCTTCAACGTGTATTACCAAATCCGGGTACTTCACTTCTGTTTGAACACTGATGAATTGAGTACAATTGACCACAATGGAAACAAGCACCTCAGGGCTTTTGAGTCATCCTCTTAGCAGAGTGTTCTTGACTGCACTACCGTGTACTGTTGTCAAACATGCTAATAAAGGATTCAATCAGTCAAACATATGTTAATATGCCTCAATACAGTTCCATGTCTGATGTCTACTAACAATCCTGTCTATTCATCCCTTCACAGAAGAGGAAGCGGAGAGACAAAGACAACAGGGATGCAGTCAGCCTTTGCAGTTTCGACTTCAAGGTGAGCAATGAGCGTGTACTGTCTGACCTCAGTTAAGCTTTTAAACTGCACTCTCCTAATATACTGTACATATTCATAACATAAGAACACACGACCTGTCCCAAGGCCAGTCTCTGAATATTATCATGTTATTGCCGTTATGCAATGTCTGGTGTGCACGGGGGAGTGTAATGATGGCTTGGCTGCTATCTGTCTTTAGCTTGTATCCAAAACAAGGTCGGCGCTTGTCTTGTTTATGCAGCGCATAACATCGAAATGACTCGGCCTATCGCTGAAACCTATCTGGAGGAGGTTAATTCGCATTTGTTTGGAACAATCACAACAGGAGTTTCTTCAGAAAGTCTTCTGCTAATTACACCGTAGAATACTGAGAGCTTATTAGAAAGTAGTCCGTCCGGACGGTCTGGATTATAGGAAATGTCCTTGTGCTTTACTGTGGGTGTATTGTCTGGATGTCTGGATTTTATATCTGATGTATATGTTACAGTGTTCGTCCCTATAGCAACTCACTGTTTTCACTGTTTTGGTTTCACAGTCACCACCAAAAACGCAACTACACGTACACACACACAGTTTCCTATGGGCGTTGAATATGAGTCAGTACAGTAGAAAGATAGATACCATTGTGACATACAGGTGCTTTTTCTAATTTCGTCCATGATTGCCTAATAGTAAACAACTCTGAATTTCATTTCGTATAAATTGTTCCAGTTCCTTTCAGGGATCTCTAATCCGATAATCTGATGTTTCATCATTCCATATCTTCTCTCTTTTTGTTGTTAGGTTATAGGAGCAAATTGTCAAATCGTCTAGTCAGAGTTTATAAACAACCCCCTTGCTGCTACATCCATCCCTCTATGTCTACGTTGTCTCTGTACAGACATTGTTTTGTTCTGCGCCCGCATGCACGAGGTGGATTACTGTAGAGATCTAGGGCTCAGACTTTACCTCTGTAACCAGTTTGATCAGTGAACAGAAGATAAAGAGGCTTTGTGAACATTTTGTGAGCATAGTGCCCCATCCTAAAAGCTTCTCCCTTATTCATATCAAGATGAGTCAATGAGTCAGTTTATTTTATCACAACATAACAGCAGTGGCACAAACCACTCCAGATATGGTGTACGTACGTAGACCCGTGTAATGTAATGCAGAGACTGAGTTTTTCTGCAGTGATATTATGAGCATGTACTGGCACTTTACAGATATGTCAGTGGATATATTTTACAGTGAAATGTTAAAACCTGTCATACAGGTCAAGACACTGCGACAGTGTATTTGACTGATGAATGATAAATTGTAAACGAGAAGCATTGGGTAATATTAGCAATGCTTTACAAGGGGAAAGGTACTTATATCCTTCATTATACCATCAGCGGTACTTTCTACTGGTGCCTTCAGGCCTGACCTGTCCATTTCTACGGCGAACAAGAATGCTGCCACAATAAATACCTGGCTCGGCAGACGAGGCTTCGCCATAAATGACGCATGCCGTGTTTATATTGTCACCACCTGAGCTATAACTGGAGTCAAGATTCCATGAAAGATCTTTGAGCCTGAAATTATAACTTTTTTTCTCCTCTTTCTTTTTTATATAAAGTACATTACATCAATAGAAATAGAATGCAGTGGAAAACTATAAGTTATAAGCAGTTAAAAAATCACACCCTGTGTGAAGGTAGCGGCGCCTTTGAATACATTATGTCATCGATATGTGTTTATAATGTGTTTATAGCCATGTGTCATGTGAAGCTTGACCAATCACTTTGTTGACGGGTCTGACCAATCAGAGCGTCGACGACAGATAAAGTTAAATTGAGGATCTAACTTTAAATAACTTACCTAGAAGGAGACTTAGCCAAATAAAAATATATACAAAAAAAAACATGAGGAAATAAAAAATAAACCTTGACATCATAGTGATGTCATGAATAGTCCCCTTGCCTGACAAATCACAACCTTGACGGGCCTGACCAATCAGAACCTTAACGGACTCTTGGATTCTCGATCGTCTCTATCAAACCATTCTGTCATAACGGATGACTGGGTCCCGAACTCAGACTTTCTATACATTCACCCTTCATCTGTTCTTGTATCTTTCTCTTTCTATTCGTCATATTAACTTTAAATAACTTACCTAGACGGAGACTTTAGCCAAATGAATAATAAGATGAAGTCATTGTCATCGTTTATATAGACATCGAATTCTATATTCATGACATCATAGTGATGTCATGAATAGTGACCAATCACAACTTTGGCGCACCTGACCAATCAGAACGTTGACGCACCTGACCAATCAGAACGTTGACGCACCTGACCAATCAGAACGTTGGCGCACCTGACCAATCAGAACGTTGACGCAAAAGCCAGGCATAGAGGGCTAATATCCGCTCTATACCTAAAGGTATAGAGCGGCTAGCGCCGCTAAAAAATCACACCCTGTGTGAAGAGGGTGGTGCCTTTGATGAGCCCCGTATTCACCCCCGTATTGATGTTGTCATCAATGTTTGTTTATTGGACAGACATACATACATACATACGGACACACGGACAAAGCCAGATATAGGGGTGGTTGGCACCACCCAAAGAAAACACAGTTTAAAATCATAACTGTAACTACAATTAGCTGGCCACCCCCCCTCCCCCCCCCCCCCCTCCCCCCCAGCGCTTCATTGTACAGTCTAATGGCCCTTGGAAATTAAGAGTTCTTAAATCTGTCTGTGCATCACTGAACGTGTTCTTCTGTGAGTTAAGTGCTGTGTGCAGTGGGGTGGCTGGCATCATCCAGTATGGATACTGTCTTAGCCAAAGTGGGCATCGGGGGTTAGAATGTACCTGCTTTATGCCGGCCTGTTGCTTTCTGAGTGTAAGCCAGCGTGGTCTGTGTGTGTAAATCTGATCAGTTTCACTAGCCCTGTGGTTAGTTACCAGGGTTTGTTTGTTAGCAACCGGGTCTTTTAAGGTGTGTGTGAGCGCTGACTAAAACTACTCTGTTGAGTAACCCGAGGATGTCGGCCTACTTTCAAAGGCTGTGAGAGGCTGTATTGTTTTTTAACAAGCTGCTCTCTGTGGGGACGTTGTGGAGCACTACTGGAACGGCCGACCGTCGTGCCTGCCTTGCCGTGTCTCGAGTCTCTCTTCATCTTTTTAAGAGAGACAGAGCACTTCTCAAGGGTATGCTATTGCTGGCCCAAAAGATCAAGTGCCCAGGTTGTTTTTCCTGTTTTGTTTTTGTTTGTTTTTTACAATCTTTCGCCAGCAGAGGTCACCCCAACCAGACTGGCTTGTTGTTGGCTTCAGTTCAGAGTCAACCGTGTTTCTTCTGTGACCTGCGCTGCCTTGCCTAATGTCTTGGCCAGAGTTGTAATTAGCCACTGTGGTCTGTGCTACTGATCATGATGATGATGATGTGAGGGTATGAGTGCAGTGCAGTCCCTGGGCCCTGAGGCTCTGTCTGTCCATGGCACGGTATGGGTTATAGAGCGGTGAAACGACACAGCTTTTACTGCATGACTCACTCACTCCTAGCATTCTGACTGTGTGTAAAACCTAGACTAGAATTATAGCCTATAGTGGTGTGTGTCTGTCAATGTGACTGCGTGTGTGTGTGTGTGTGTGTGTGTGTGTACACACACACACACACACACACACACACACACACACACACACGCACACACGCACACACACACACACACACACACACACACACCGGCTATCTATAGTGTGTGTGTGTGAGAGAGAGAGAGAGAGAGAGAGAGAGAGAGAGAGAGAGAGAGACTATGTATATGTCTGCCCCTATGTTAAATTACAAGTAGAATAAAAAACAGATAATCTGTCTGTGTGTACACACCTGCTGCTGTATATAATCTGTGTATATATGCATGCGTGTGTGTGTGTGTGTGGGGGGGGGGGGGGGGGGGCGTGTGTGTGATGACTGTACTCCAGCTGCAGTTGAGAGTGACTTGGGGCGTTGAAGCGAGGCAGGCCTAGCCACGTTGTTGAGTTTTTTTAGTAAGGCCGGCCCACCCAGCCACAACCCGGCCCAGACATACACAGCTGATTCAGGCTTCGTGCAGAGTGAGTAACGCGGAGGAACTGCAGACCTTTAAAACACCTTCTCGACGACACGCACAAGACAGATAAAAACTCCCATCCAGTAATGTCTGTCTACTTTCTCCTTTACAATGAACATTGTCATGTCAGCTACTTTGCTGATGGCAGCACAATCATCTTAAAATACCTAGACAATGAGGAACGCTCAACTCCAACACCCTAACCTTTTGTGCTGCAGACTTACTTGGGTGCGTGCTGGCGTTGCACATTGAAAATAGACTAAATAGAAAATAGGTCACAACGCAACACACTGTGAGCATGTAGATAGGCTATTATTTTCAATGTGCAACTAAATATAAAACCCTGAACAACAAGGCCTTAGCCACCATGTAGCTACATCAGCATCTGGCATGTCCCTCTCTCTGCCATAGCACAAATGCTATGGGGCCCATGTCCTGTTTCACACCTCCGTGTTGACACAGGCGAGGGGATGAATTAGGGCCAGCAGGTCTCGTCCATTTGCCTAAAAAACACAGACACACACACACACACACACACACACAATTCTCACACCCCAGAGTAGCTCCCTGCAGTACTTCCACTTTGCACCGTGTTGGCTGACCCATCACACCTTTAGCACCTTGCATTCTGTGGTCCATTTGTGCAGCAGATGTATGGGTGTGCAGAGCAGCACGCTCACAGGTTCAGGCTGAGGGAGAAACAGACTGACTCATACACACACCGAGCAGGTGTGGTTGGCGTTTCCCTAACCGTGGCGGAAGAACAGTTTTTCTGTCTCGGTTGAATAGAGAACTCCATGTCTGACTTCTGCTTCAGATTTGGCCTAGTTCAGTTTAGTTCAACCCATTGAGAAGCCGATTCTACATGTCTCCTAAATCTCAACAGTATTCTGAAAAACGTATGTTTCTGTATCAGTGGTGTTCCATCTTTTTCATGTCAAGGACCCCCAAAATGATATGCATTTGGCCGCGGACCCCCATCAAAATATTTTGTTCCAGGGACCCCCAGAAGCAAAGATTTGAGTTAAAAATGTTCGCTTTAAAAATATGTATATTCAGAAGATTTGCACACCTTTTCACGATTAAAAACAAATAGCAGATATACAAGCTCGTAGCGCGGCACTCGGTGCCGCGCTATGAGCTTGTATATCTGCTATTTTTGAATAGCCAAAGTGTAAATTAATGATTTTTAGCTGAAATCAAAAAATGACACAGTTCCAGGTCTTAATGGGTTAAGAGCACATTGTAATATAAAATAGAAACGATACAAGTTATTGTGCAAGAAAAGGAAGAAGCCAACAGGCTTATTTGGAATCCTTTCCTTAATGGAATGGGTCATTAAATAGCATACATTAAAAGTCCAGTAAGAACAATACAAAAGAATACAAGTTTACAAGGGGACCAGCATTGCAATAAAGAAATAAAAACACAAAAACTGCACAGAAGAATAAAAAGACAGAAAAACAAATTACACATCTTCTTAAATATTGGCTAGGATAGGTGATGACTTAAGTGATGCTTAGAGAGTTCCACAACTGAGGGCCTCTACATATTATGAAAAATTGATGTTTTGACTATGACTAAACTAAAGGGTAAATTAAAATCATTTATTTTCCTTGTTTGATAGGAGTGTATGTCAAAAGTAAAACAAAAAAATATATACAAATAATTGGGAACGTCTTTTGTCTATTAGCCTATTTTTACACATACACATATGACTTTTAATTCAAACTACGATTATACAGCAATCAACAAGTGGAATGGGTGGGTGGGGTCTCGGGGTCTCCCCCCAACAGATCTCAATATACAGGTTTCAGTGTAGACTGCTGTGTTTGTGTGACAATGAGACCCATCCATTGATATTGTAATCACCAATCAAATTGCCAAGGCTAATAGCAGCTCTGTCGTTAGTTAAACCACAGAACAAACAGAATGCAGTGCACTTTACACATTCTACAGCTTACAATGACACCCGCTCTCTGTTTCACCCAACAAGTAATAGCCAATACTTATTACCTACTAAGTGGTCATTTATGTTTAAGGTTTGTTTGCTGCACTGCAAAGTTCTGAGTGTTAATTTAACTCTAGGATTCTCAGGATTGCGCAGTGTTTAAAAAGAGAATATTTTAAAACTTTTAACAGTATTTTGACAATTTTTTATTACAAATCACTTTAACTATGCATTGCTGCTGACCATTTTCTGAATCTTACCACCGTTTTTTTGTAACACTTCACTTAAATAGGTCTATAATGCATTATAATCACATGTATAATGTATTATAATTCGCTTATAAGGTACTTATAACACTCTTTATAAGTTGTTATGCATAATTATAAACATTTATAACAAGTGTTATAATGCCTTATAAGTGCATTAATAATGTGGTTATAACGCACTATAGACCCAACCTTAATTTAATATAAAGTCTTACTTAGTTTTTTGTTTTGTTTTTTTAATTACCCTTTTTTTTACTTTCAGATGATAAAGCCACCTTAAAATCTTCTGCTTCTCCAGCTAATTTCCTGATTGATTAAAAGTTAACATTTCAATTTTAGTTTCTGTAAAACAATCTTCTGGGAACTACTTTCTGGTAGAGACATACATTCTGTTGTTTGCATGTCTTCAAATGTGTGATGACTGACAGTTAGCAAACCATACTTAAGCCATCATCTTTATTTAGCGATGCACACATTTACCCAGGAGAAAGTCCTGTAGAGATATGTTTTCCTGTACTAGTATTCGAAAAACCTTAAAACCTCCTTCCCCCAGGTGACACTCCCATTATTATGTGAGATTACATGAAGCCGCCCGCAGTCCTGCATTGAGTTAGTATTATTATTGCAAACTCTCTTCTTGGTAAGCCATGTATGTGATCCTTAAAATTCTCACTACTGTTTTCAGTGCGAGTGAATCGGCAACAGGGAGCATGCAGGCTGTAGTCTCTTCTTCACACTTCTAAGTAAAGTGATACCCCCCCCTCTGTCTCTCACAGCAATGGGAGTGCTGTGTGGAGTTTGCCCCTCCCTCTCTCCCTGTCTGGATATAAAAGCCCTCCCTCCCTCGGTCCACCTCAGAACAAAGTTTAGAGAGTGTGAGAAGTCTATTCAGGGACCCGGTCCTGCATCACAGGAAAAAAAATGGAATAAAGGGGGAACGCATCAACTTTTTTTTTTTTCGTTTTTATCACACAGTATTTAATTAATATATTTTTCTCACGTGGATTACTCAAGAGCGGACTGCATCAGGATTAAAAGAGGATATTGTGTTTCTACTGAAAGCTATGGTGGCTTACGATGAGCTGGGTAGCTTGGTGCCTATCAAACGGACGCTTCAAACGATAGACTACCAGAACCAAGCCAATAAAGAGTCAGAGGTGAGAGGCATGGGTGGGGAAAAGACATTTGTTTTATTGTCATGAATTTATACGTTTGCAAATTAATACCCGTTTTACTTTGCTGGGCTGCGAGTTGTTGTGTGTTCTTAGTATCAGCTTAGACCAGGGCTGGATCAGGTCACCTTATCAGATGTTAGTGAATCAGTGACTAGCCCTGTTCTTATCTCACCTGGACACACAGGGTGTGTGGGTATGTGTGTGTATTTGCATGCACTTTGTGCTAGAGTCGCCTTTATGGATGTTACTGCTGTTTTCCTGTCTGATCTAAGTTACCAGATTAGATCAACTTTATTGACCCATTGGGACATTTAGTTAACGCTAAGTTAATTATTGGAGATAATTGGACTGTTGTATAACTAGAAACAGGAGATTGTTTGCCTTGTCCCCTGTTATGCTGCATTTTGGCGAGAATGTGACCCGGCAGGTAGCTCAGCCCCCAGGTGGGGATATTGACTGATTAAAGGAAGCAGTAAAGATAAAAATCACCACAAAGAGTGAGGTCGGCAGGGGGCAGACACTCAGCAAACAAAGCTCCATCCTTTAAGTTTAAGAGATCAGTCCTCTACTACTGGGGGTGCTTGATGTAAAGCACAAGAACTCCATGACAATAGGTTCATGCTAATGCAAAAGAAGTCAGGTGGTTGGACTTCCCCATGGCCCCGGGGCGATGTCGAGCAGATTGTCTGTTGTCAGGTGTAAGTGCTGCCCACACAGCAGCCTAAGAGCATTCCTTTTAGCCTTACAATGAAAGGGACTGCAGCGCTGCCGGTTCCAGGTGTGCTTCCTGTTCTGAGGCTTTCTACTTCCCCATCTCAGCTGTTTTTTTTTAAAGAAGAGTATCTTCTGACTCAGTATATCGTTGAGTCAATTCTTTGTGCCCAGGATGCCATCCCTTCCTTCCCCTTTCCAATAATTTTGCGGTTTCATTTCGGTAAAGGGATGTCTGAAAGCAGAAGTCTCATTTGTCAGGCCTTCTGGTAAAAAGAGAAGTGAATCCAATCCTTGGTTTCAGATGTGCACATTTTGTGATAAACTCCTCACCTTTCCCGCAATGAAGTGAGGCCTGGTTGCCCTATCCCTGGTCTCCATCAGCTCAACTTTGTGGTGTAATCAGTGCGTGCAGAGAACCGGGACAGACCCCCGGTATTAGCAGACAAGCGCGTGCATGGTTTACATCAAAGGGAAAACAGGGGCGCGGGAAGGGAACTTTTCGGGGGGCCTCCCCTTGACTGAAGAGTTTATGAGAATGTAATCTTGGGAGTTAGGCTAGGAGTGTTTTATTGCTGGCAGCACACATGTACAGTACATGTGTTGTTGGAAAAAACGTGAATTGGTGCTTTGGCGTGTCTGTGTGTGCAGGGTGAGGGGGGGGGGGGGCTCGGTTGTTCCACTGTTGACGGCTACCTAAACCGGCAGCACAAATCCCGGATCTGGCTGGTTTCCTGAAGTGAGTGGGACTGAACAGCCCTCGAGGGAGTTCCCTCTGGACACACAGTCTGGAATAGAAACTATTTTCTATCAGTCTGCCTGCAGTGTTGCACTTTCCAGCCGATAGAGTGGTAAACGGGGAGCCTATACAAAGAGTGGGACTAGTGGCCCTTTGTTATTCCAGGGCTGGTCCCCCAATGGACAGGAAAGGCACAATGGGCAACACACGTTTCCAATATTGACTCTGGAAGCCCCCCTCCTCACTCACTTGAAAACCAAATTCAGGCTTTTTTCCCCTCTCCCTTTGTCCAGGGAGTTTAGGCCGAAACGCTAAACTGGCGTTGATGAGCTGCCCTTTCAGTCAAGAATCTTTTTCACAGGGCCCTCTTCCTAATGTGGATTCCTTCACTGACCACGATGAGTCTGGTGGTTTGGAAGTGGCCCCTCTCTGTTTATTGGTCCGTCTCAGTTTAGAGGGGGGTTTGCAAAGTTTTTTTTTGATGGCTGTCTGACTTTGACCATAATATTCTGGTCCAGTGTGTGGCGATACGTGGCCACAACCACAGTGGCTTCTAATGCCACACCAGACTTGATGCAGATCTGTTCCACAGCTGTGTCTGCGGGGCCTGAATGGCCACTCTTGTTTCTCAGTTTTGCTGAGCTGAGGCAAAAAAAAAGAAAGAAAGAAAAAATCCTGGTTCGCCCTGAGTCAGTAGAAAACACAGGCAGCTCTTTAGCAACTGGGTCTGCAGTGCTCAAAAATTCAACAAGAAACACGTGCACACTGCCCCCGCCCCTCAAAAAACATCTCCCAAAGAACTAAGAAGATAATTACGACTGTGGCTGTCTTCTACTGTCATGTTTTTGAAGAGGCTCTGTGGCTTGAAATCATTACCTCACATCTGCAGCGCTTTGATTCCTCTGGTCTTGTTGCTGTTGGCAAAGTGCCCAAGCGTCTCTCTCTCTCTCTCTCTCTCTCTCCCCGCTCCCAGCCTCGGGGCTCGGTGAAGGGAGGCAGCAAGGGGGGAGGAGGGAGGGGGTCACCTGGTCCAGGTGTGGTGCTGCTCTCACGCGAGGGCTGCTGCAGGGGCCTGCCTTGACTCGCATGCAAAAAAAAACACCACTGTTGTTCTACCCTCCACACACACACACTCACTCCCAAATATCAACAGTCAGCAGAGTGAGGGGGGACAGATTCACTGTCTGTTTATGGCAGTGTCTCCTTTCCCCGCTTCCTGCTTGCTGGTGTGTTTGTCTTAGCTGTCACGGTGCCACACTGTCCCATGCCACACACACACATACACACACACTCTGGGAGTTAAAGGGGCCAGTTAAAGAGCAAGGGCCACTCAGGAGCCATTTGTCTCTCACACTGTTTGAGTGATAGAACAGAATCTCTCTCTCTGAGTTTTGCTGTTGTCAGGCCAGATAGCTGAGTACTGTGTGAGTATGTGTGTATGTGGGTGGGTTGGGGGGGGGTTGCATGGCCACTCTCGGACAGCTGAGAGCAGGGTCCCGTGCATTCCTGGCATGCCTCCATGCCCCCTTCCCCAGTAAGTCATCTGTCAGAGAGGAGGTCTTTGTGCTCTGTGGGCCCGCCTGGGCCCTGGACTCTTAACATGATGGAGCTGACAGCTGTTGGGGGGGGGGGGGGCTTACTACTCCTCCTTCTCTTTATCCTAACCTCACTAAAACTCTGTCTGCTGGTCGGTCTGTCTGTCTGTCTGTCTGTCTGTGGGCTCAAGAGCAAGGAGTGGAGGCTCCGATACAGATTTATGAGTTGAGATGGCGAGCTTCATCACAAGGGAAGTCACAAGGGCATGCCTGCACTCTCTGCAGAGTCCTCCTTGGTGGAAATTCCCTATGGTGGCCTGATCGAATCCATTAGTTTCGAGTTCACGGCACAGGAAGTTTAGTATTACTGTAATTATGTACAGTGTGTGAACATGACAAAGCGCCTGACTAAACCCTGCTGTGTCACTCTCTCCTCCTCTCTCCAGGAACCCAGCAACAAGCGTGTACGTCCTCTCGGCAGGGTGACGACGCTAGCCAACCTCATCTCTCCGGGGAAGAGTGGGGCCGTCCGGCGCTTCGGCCAAACCATCCAGGCCTCTTTCCGGGGTGATGGCAAGTCGCCGGGCATGCCCCAGAAGCCTTGCAGCAAGGCGGCGGCCCCTACGCCGCCCAAAAGGAGGAACAGCACGCTGTGGTCCGAGACGCTAGACGTCCACCAGAAGGGAACCTTCTCCACCAAGGAGATTAAGAGGCAGGAGGTGAGAAACAACACAGAGTTTGTGACTTTTAACAGTCACACTGAAGACTACACTGTACAGATCTCTGCATGTAGGTCTGCAGCCAGGGAGAAAAAACTATAACCAAATAGCATTCTAGGTCAAAAATCCAGGCAATAGCACAATATTCTGGCTGTCTGGACAGTTTTATTATTAAGCCCAGAGGGCCAGTACAAAGGATTTAATGCACTCCATGGCTCTGACGCACTCCCAACATTTTCTGCCCTTTTTCTGCTGCTCCACTTGTGCCAGTAAGCCTTTCAGACTATGTTAACATTCACATGTCCCCATAGTATTTGTGCTAAATGAGCTAAGTGGGGTCAAAAACTCCTATTTTCCCCGTCTGTGTGAGCCAATGTAGACCTGCGGGTCTTACATAGTGTAGCTGCACTGGGCTCTCTACCTCTGTACTCGACTCCTACATGGCAGACATCTCAGCCAACTGTCAGGACCCATAAACACCGTAGCACGCACATGTAAGCACAGACATGGAGAACAGGGAGGAGGGAGACACTAGAGTCAGGCAAGCACACAGATTTAGTGGTTGACCTCAGCAATCTGGCATCAGCGTTGACTATTTAGTGTAATGGGTACTGAATGTAATAATAGAATTACATCCAGTCCAATTCTTTTTACATTTTTTTTTCTAAATGTCTTTCATCTCCTTCCTTCCTCAGGCTATATTTGAGTTGTCTCGCGGAGAACAGGACCTGATTGAAGACCTGCAGCTTGCACGCAAGGTTTGTATTTTGTTTTTAATTCTTTCTTTTTGAAACCTCCTCGACTCGAGGGGAGTGCATGTAAAGAAAACAAGATTTAATCAGAGGCTGGCAGGGCCTCCACACACTTGAGCCAGAGGTTATAAAAAGAAAGGAATGATACCTCTTCTCTGTATTTCCCTCCTTACCCCTAAAGCGAGCTATTCTTAGCCTCCGCACTCACCCCCGATCTCCTCCCTCTGTTATCATTAAAAAATGCAATGCGGGAGGATGGTTATTTGACTGCTTTCCCTCTCCCTATCCACAGGCGTACCACGACCCGATGCTGAAGCTGTCCATCATGTCCGAGGAGGAGCTGACTCGCATCTTTGGCAACTTGGATACCTTCATCCCGATGCACGAGGACCTGCTGGCCCAGCTGGCTAAAGCCACCGGCCAGGATGGGACCGTGGGACAGATCGGACAGATCGTCGTGAGCTGGGTGAGCGCCCTGTCCCACCGTTGACCCCATGACCTCTGTGGTTTCCATGCATTTCAAACAGATCGGTGTCGTTGGCGTTTCCCACATGGTTTGAACGGAGTGCTAATTCGTTATCGCCCCTCTTTAATGCAGCTGCCCAGGCTGAACGCCTACAGGGACTACTGCAGCAACCAGCTGGCGGCCAAGGCCCTGCTTGACCAGAAGAAACAGGACCGGAGGGTGCAGGACTTCCTGCAGCGCTGCTTGGAGTCGCCTTTCAGCAGGAAGCTGGACCTCTGGAGCTTCCTGGATATCCCGCGCTCGCGCCTGGTCAAGTACCCGCTGTTGCTCAAAGAGATCCTGAGGCACACGCCTGCGGAGCATGCCGACACAGCCAAGCTGGAGCAAGCGGTGAGTGTAGGACACACACACACACACACACACACACACACACACACAGTCAGTTAAAGAGTCATCTCTATGTCCTCCCCGTGGTTGTGGTGGTGTATGTGACTAATATGAATGTTTCTGCTTGGTGTCTTGTTTCCAGATCACCATCATCCAGGGTGTGCTGTCAGACATTAACATGAAGAAGGGAGAGTCCGAGTGCCAGTACTACATCGAAAAGCTAGAGTATCTGGACGAGAGGCAGAGAGACCCACACATCGACGAGTGCAAGAGCCTGTTGTGTCACGGGGAGCTCCGCAACAAGAGTGGCACGGTACGGCATGCACATCATTATACACACACATTTCTGCTTCTGCCATCATATGCACCAATGCAAGCTCCATATTAACAAGTATGGCAATACGGCGATGATTTAACCATGTGAGCGTCTCCTACGATAACGATCTATATTTAGATTCACATTGTTACCATAGGAGATCGAAGTCAGCGATGGGATTTTAATAAGTTCTTTCCTTCCTTCTTCTTCTAGAAGCTGCATGTGTTCCTGTTCAACGAGCTGCTGGTCCTCACGCGGCCCGTGACCAGGAACGAGCGCCAGTGTTTCCAGGTGTACCGGCAGCCCATCCCGGTGCGCGACCTGGTTCTGGAGGACCTGCAGGACGGAGACGTCCGAATGGGTGGATCCTTCAGGGGGGCTTTCAGCAACTCAGACAAAGGTGAGCAGACACCACCCCCACCACAGTTTGAATAGCTTTATTAACCACATCAAGCCTGGCTGGCATCCCTTTTTTGAAAATAGCCGATCTACAAGCTCTCTTGTAGATCGGCTATTTTCGCTGTCATGCATACATTATATAAGTATGTAGGGCTTAAGTGACTAATCGAACTCTTCCATGTCCTTCCTCGTCCACAGCCAAGAACATCTTCCGTGTGCGCTTCCAGGACCCGACCCAGGGCCAGTCGCACACGCTGCAGGTGAACGACATCTTCCACAAGCAGCAGTGGCTCAACTGCCTGCGCAGCGCCATCTCCGTCCACCGGCCGCTCCCCGCCGAGGCTCCCGTGTCGCTGCCCGCGTCGCCTTCGCCCGCCGACGCCCGCTCCAAGCGCCGCCCCTCCTCCGTCTCCGCCATCATCCACATGGAGGAGGCCGACGAGAACTGCCCGGTCGGCCCAGAGAAGGCCCAGTCGGCCCCCTGCTCGCCGGCGCAGCGCGTGGACGAGACCCCCAGCCCCGCCTCCTTGTCCCCGTCCTCCCGCTCCTCATCATCGTCCTTATCTTCGTCCCCGTCATCCCCCTCGTCGCCCTCGTCCCCACTCTCTTCGCCCGTACCGCACAAAACCAAGAAGGAGAAGAGGTCCTTCGGGTCCTTAGGAAAGAGAAAAGAGACTATGGTATGAAGTTCAACCGTAGCAGTGTGAGAAAATGGACTCCCTCAGAACTGACTTTTTTTGTAGATAAACACAAAAGGGACGATGCGGAGAAGAGAAGAGAAGTGGGGTGTAGGGGCAGTTATAAGTCTGCCTCACTCACTGGGACTTGTATTTATGTGTGTGTGTCTGCGTGTGTGTATTATTTCATCAGTGTTCTGTGTTACTGTCCTCATCGGCAGCTATTTACCTTACCCCTCCACCCGTCCCCTGTCGAGTGGACAGGGGCCGAGCTCATACCACAGAGATGCAGTATTCCACAGAGACCTGCATGGCTTCCCTCGGCTGTAATTAGGGAAGCAGTTGGCTACAATTAGCCAACATGTGCATATAGTCCACACATTAATCTGTGTGGTCGTTTGTTGGAGAAGACGGAGGTCGTTCTGTTTACTGTTAATTTGATATTAAAGCATTAATGTATCATTGTTTTGGGGGGTAATTAAAGTGTTACATTTTTAATTTTATATTATTCAAAATTTTACCGTAGCTCTTTTTTTATTCTATTTTCAAACAGCACTGTTTTTTGTTTTGTTTTTAGCTTTTAGCTGAAGTTATTTGACATTTTTGGGCATTTAGAGGTGAATAGTCAAAGAGAACCCACCGAAACAAACGAAAAACTGCAAATTTCTCTGTGAAAGGATGATCATTTTTTCTCCTCCAATTTACTGGAGGACGAGTCTTATTTTTGTACATTCCTATAATGACAGACATGACCCGGCTACATTTTGCATTTACTGCAGATGGAGGCATTAATTTAAATGCAATCACTTTTTCTGTTAGAACAAACACATTGCTACAAGTAGCAATTTTGAATCATTTGATGTTACAAATGGGGTATTTTGTTTTATTTTCAATGTAAAACAAAAACAACAACTACTAACTGAGCCATGTTGGTTTAAAAGAAAGCTGACTTCACAAATGAAACGGATCACTTTTCAATGTAGCATCTTGCATGGAGCTTTAGTTGGTGACACTGCTTGCGCCAGTAGAGGCAGCGGAATGTATGTTTGAGGGGTTTGGAACTATTGAGGACAAGAAAGTTTGTTAAAATATTCAAGGATGGTTGTTGAAAAAAAGAATGTTATCAGAGGGCTTGAGAGAGAAAGTAGCAAAAAAGGTTGATAAAGCATGTTAATGGAACCGAGTTGGATTGTTGATGCACGGTGTTGTATCGCCACAGTATTGATATAGCGCTGTTGAAGCGGATGTGGTACTGCACCGTGCACACAATATGGATGTTTGAGGCACTGGTGAAAAGCCAGTGAGCAAAAATATAATGGATCAAGTATGTAGGGGAGGGGAGATGATGGAGAGTTTCTGTATGTGATGGAAAGAAGTAAAAGAGTTGTGTTGTTAAAACAAAAGAACTGAGGAGGCCAAGAGGGTGATTTGACTGCCACGGCCTGTATGTAAGTGGTGTAATTGAATAATTAAAGAACAATAAAGATCTGTGTAGGATTTACATCTGACCTTATGCTCTCTTGTGTTTTATTGTTAATGATGTAATAATCTATTGTCCTGGTCGATCTGCTTTGGGGATGCAATAAGAAAATTGGTTAACAGATTTAACGGTAGGCCTCCTGCTATCTACTGTAGGCCCGTGGGTTATGATTCATTCTGCCATGAGACAAAATTGAAACAAAAAGAGATAGTCGTTACCGTATGACTACAATTACTCAAGTTTCTAAAACAGTAATTCTTATTATTCGAGTTCCACGGTAAATGTGACGACTTCTACAATTCACAAGAAATCACATCCACGGCCTATTTCCTCAACTAATAACATATGTTAAAAACGAAAGTCAATATTGATATTACCTTGTCTTAGTTTAAACCATCAACCTTTCATTAGGAAGACCCAACAAGTGGAGACTTGACTAGAATTGGAGACTTTTATTAACACAAAGACTAGGGCTTATAGGCAATACTGTGATGATGTGGAGGGTTGCATTGTTCACAGCCTTCCAAAGAAGATCAAGGGCCTTTTTTTAGATCAACAAGGATGTGTCTATTAGTAAGCAATTATAGTCTCGTTGTGATGATAATTCAAGATGAGTGGACACTGCAGAGAGAGAGAAAGATTTTCATTTCAGCAGTTACTATAAACACATTGATGTCAAACATAAAAGTTTATTGGACAGGCCAGATATTCTGCCCATTCCATTTCTGTCTACGCAGGTCTGCTTGGCAGGACGTAGCTCGGTTTAAGGTTTTATTATGTAATGGCCTCATGTCTGCTTTTAGAAGTGAAAGCATTCTCCAAACATTTGCTCATGCCCTCCATAGGCTATGTTGCCTATTCACTGTAATGAAAGTTGAATATCCAAAACCAAATAGACACGCGAGTTTTTTCCTGCCAGAAATATGGTTGGGCATCGGTTTAAACGGCATGGCAACGATACTTTATTTCTGTAGTACATTTCATACACAAAGGCAATTCAAAGTGCTTAGTTTACATAAGGCATAAAAAGACCAAAAAAGGCATTTCAAAAGGTTCTGATCATGGATCGAACCGTGAACTATTACGTTTCATTGTAGTGTGGAAGAAATATGGTCACTATCATGGTCACGGTTACATGTCATTTTTCCGACATCCCTAACCCTAACCCTAACCGCACGCGGAAGCCACGTAGTCGGAGTAGTGGGATGTGGGACTTATGAGCAGTCACCCATGGTCACTGGTCAGTATCATGTAAGTAACATGTCAGTATCATGTCAGTATCATGTCAGTATCATGGTCAGTATCATGGTCAGTATCATGGTCAGTATCATGTCAGTATCATGGTCAGTATCATGTAAGTAACATGTCAGTATCATGTCAGTATCATGGTCAGTATCATGGTCAGTATCATGTCAGTATCATGGTCAGTATCATGGTCAGTATCATGGTCAGTATCATGTCGGTATCATGGTCAGTATCATGTCAGTATCATGGTCAGTATCATGTCAGTATCATGGTCAGTATCATGGTCAGTATCATGTCCGTATCATGGTCAGTATCATGTCAGTATCATGGTCAGTATCATGTCAGTATCATGGTCAGTATCATGGTCAGTATCATGTCAGTATCATGGTCAGTATCATGGTCAGTATCATGTCAGTATCATGGTCAGTATCATGTCAGTATTATGGTCAGTATCATGGTCAGTATCATGGTCAGTATCATGTCCGTATCATGGTCAGTATCATGTCAGTATCATGTCAGTATCATGGTCAGTATCATGGTCATTCACCTGTTTGATTCTGATTCATCTTGGGGAGTCAAATGTGATTGGTTGATTGAATACTTTATTAACACGTTTGTTAACAGTACAGGTAGGGGTGTGCCGATATATCGTCCCACGATATATCGCGATACGTTTTCGTGACGATATGTATCGTTTTGGAAAAAAAAAATATCGTTTTGGAAAAAAAAAAAAAAATAAATAAAAAAAAATCTTTTTACTACAATAATAATAATCAGGCACGCAAACAGGTGAAAAGGGTGACAACATGTTGTTTTTTTCCCGGGTCAGGTGTCACACTATTGCCCTATTTTGCCGTTTCAAAACGGCTATTGTAGCTGAAAAGCTACAAGTTTGCATGTCTGAATAATGCAAAAACATAATTATTTGTTTGCATTTGTTTTTTTCTCCCCCATATATTTTCATAATAAAAAAGTGCGTATCGTATCGTATCGAAATCGTATCGAAGTTGTGAGCCAAATATCGTATCGTATCGTTTGGGGAAATTAGTGTATCGGCACACCCCTAAGTACAGGTAGTACAGTCAAGGGTTATGCTAACAAAAATTGTAAAAACAAGAGTTAAACTCGGAAAGACAATTCTGAACAGGTGGGGTTTCAGGGCGGTTCTGAATATCTCTGATATGTGCATTCCAGAGAGAGGGGCAGCCTCAGAGAAAGCCCCAGGTTCGGAGCCTGGTCTTGGGGACCTCCAGGAGGCTGGCATCACTGGACCTGAGGGAACAGGACGAATATGCGGCTTGAGGAGGTCAGAGAGGAGTAATACATAGAAGACCGCAATGGAAATAAGCCATAGGGCTTTATTGTGTTTAATCCTCTGTGATATTGTGTCTGCTATATGTTGTGGAAGTTCTGATGTGCTCTTTACTTTTATCACCCAATAAATTCCTTCATTCATTCATATGATGCATATCAGTAAAAAACTCAGTAGGATCAAAAGGTATATTTACAGAGAAAGGAGGGGTGGGGGATTTCTATTTCACAGTATTGAGACTGAGACTAAACATTAAGCAGTGACCGAGGTCAGTGGTTAACGTTTGTTAAGATAAAAAACGTTCCTAAATGATTATTGTACTGTTGAGATGGTGAGAAATCCTCTTTTCGGTTTGTCGGCCTCTTTTAGTGTGTTCTACAAGAATGTGGTGTGATCTTTAAGAGAGAAAGAGCTGTCTGCTGGCCTGAAGTGTTTCCGAGCAAGCAAGGAAACACTCTAGGCTGAGGTTGACATTATAATGCCATGCACTCAATTCATTTGAGCATGCAGCTGCTGTTGCGTAACCAATTTTTTTTTTTTTTTGGGTACTTTTATACAAAAATGTTTATGCAACACACATTATGCAGCTATTAGTTTGGGTATTATACAGAAATTTCTCTGTCTGCTTTGGACAATCTAGAGTATAATGTAACATGATATGCAAGGAAGCTTTAACAAGACAGCAGTGAGATCTGAGATGAACCAGTGCACCAGAAACCTCTTTCGGGCCACGCAGAAGTGGACCATTGACATAGTTGTAGGGAGATAATCGACGGAAAGTGACAGCTAGGTATATAGATCTCCTTTAAGTAATCTATCCACCGACATCCGGTTAAACTCATCTCCCTCTTCTAGAATGCCCCACATTCCGCCCCCTAAAAGCTATACCCTTTAGCTATGACTTCCTTCCCTAACCCATGGCCTTGAGCCAGGTCCACGTACACACAGAGACAAGATAATATGAATCAGGCAAACTAGGGAAGTAGTCACATATCAGACGGCTCTGACTCAGTTACACATGCACCCTCTTACCGTAACGAGGACGTGGAAGTGACACCCTTACTTAATAATGGAAGCGTGGAAACACTACCGCTGACCAAGCAATCCACTTCTCCTTCTCCCTCACACTATGTATCAGTGCACCAGCCCGAGGCTGCCTGACCCCTCTGGCTCTATAATATGGAGTAGGCTAGTAGAGCATGGGTCTTCAACAGGGGGTTTCCGGACCCCTAGGGGGTCTGCAGGGTAAGCCTTGCCGAGGCCTGAGGCCCATACGACACAAATCTATCTCCTGTTTCTGTAGCGTGAGGCGGGTTTATGTTCAAGTACACTCCCTGGACATGATGTTAGTATGTGGCAGGGACTTACCCCCAATCCAACCCTTGATGCTGAGTGCCAAGCAGGAAGGCATTGGGCCCCGACCGGAGATCGAACCCTGATCTCCTAGTCTCAGGGCGGACAGGGCGGACCACAGCCACTGAGCTGGTTACTAAAGTGGGGCCAGTGAATGTTTTTGTGTTAGGAACTATTTTTTTTACATTAACCACTTGAACACTTGAATTCCTTTTCTGAGGGGAACATAAGCCGAAAATAGCAGATCTACGAGCTCTATGAGCTTGAAGATCGGCTATTTTCGGCAAAGAGGTTTGGTGTACGGGGGAAAAGAGCAGCGTCTTAAACCCTCAATATCATACTTTGAGGGTTTAATGTTGTTTTCAGTAAGTGGTTAAATGTCTGAAAATACATATTAACATGAATCCAACATACTGATAGTGCTGTCAAACAAGTATGGGTTTTGTTCATTTTTCTTCATTTTAATATTTCTTTTTTGTATGTCTAGAATATAGACATACAAAAAAATCATATTATATACATATTATGTGTGCATGTACTGTATGTATGTATGTATACAGGTTATTATTTATTTTGTAATTATATATTTTTCCCTCCTTTTTCTGTCTTGGTTTTCCCTGTCCCTGTATGGCCTCTTATGTGCATTTGGTGATCTCACTTAATTCTGTTTTCCTTAAAAAAAAAGAAAAAGAAATGGATACAAAAAAATCTGCCCCTTGGCTACAAAGCACACTGTCCACACATGTAATATATTGCCATGCGGGTAGATTGTGGGTGAGGGTGAATTCTATGCGGTAAAGCTCATGCATGGTGAAAAGGCCAAGCAACCCACACACTAGCAGAGATGACATAAAAGGAGGATTGTCTGTGAGAATAACATACAAACATACAGGGTTTTTACAGAGTGTACAGAGGCTCCCCGTGTCTCAACACGTGTCCCCTAACTCAGTGGTTCTCAACCTGTGGGTCGGGACCCCCAGGGTGGTCCCCACTTGATTTTTGGGGGGGTCCCGATGACAGTTAAGTGACTTTTAAGACCTTTTTAATACCTAAATTAAATTAATACATTACTGCATCAAAAGTAATCAACAAACTATACTATAAAAACTGGTCAAACATTGGCCAAATTGTCAAATAATAAAAGAAAGAGACAAAGATTGTGAAAATCGCCGATCTACAAGCTCACAACGCCTCTTTTCATTTATCTGTGGAACGGAGTCAAACTAAATGTAATGCCTACAACAATTCCAAGTTCAAATATGATTATTGTGGGGGTCTGAAAAGGTTGAGAACCACTGCCCTAACTCAGTGTTTCTCAAACCTTTTCATTTCAAGGACCCCTGTTTGATATTACATTAGGCCAGGGATCAGAAAGTAAGATTGAGCTTATATACCATACTAAATGTATTGCTATAAAAGTTAATAAATAAAGATTAGTGTTGTACAACTGCATACTGATACAACTCTATGTGTAATCATACTGTATGTTACATAATACAGACAGAAATACCATTGTGATCATATTGTACAGGCTACATCCTTGAATGTGAGGAAATTTCAGTTCATTAAAAAGTTACAAAAGGACATTATACTCCTTTTCGAACAGAGATAATAAACAAGAGCTCTTTCATAGAACAGGAGCTCTTAGATTGTTCAAGGTCTCTTCGCAGAGAAACAGTACAGTATTTAAGACATGTGCAACACTTTATTCTTTTATGCAATATATAATTTTCACATTGATAAAAGCATCATAATAAGTGTTCTTCAAGTACAGGTTGACTGTCCGGCAGATATTGCAAATTATTTACAAATATGCCGGGCCAGATATTATTGTTGGTGGGGCAGTTCGGGCCCACGGGCCCACTTTTGCCTACCAGTGCATTAGGCCATTTTACACTGTAAAATCCTCAGCATTAATTGAACTCTGAGGGTGTACAAACGGTACCAAATCTGTTTGTGCACCCTCAAAATGTACAGACCTCTAAGGTCCACTTGGTTCCTAACTATCAATTAGCTGGGGACCCCCTGGAACTCCCTCAAAAAACCCTGGGGGTCCCTGAACCCCATGTTGAGAATCAGTACCCTAAAGGTGACTCTCCACCAAACAGACTACTTCAGACTACTTCAGACTACAACCGACTGGTAATCTGTTGGCAGAAGTTGGCATTTCGTTCAGCCTAAAAGGTCGGCTGATGTGCACATTGTTGTGCTAATGCATTATAGCTGGCAGGCTGGGCTGCCAGTGTTGCCAGGTCTGCTCATTATAAGCGACTTTGGGCTTGTTTTCCTGTAAAGTCGCTTGTAAATATTCATAGTTGCTGGTTGCTTTTGTTTGGGCTTGTTTCTGAAGTGTAGTTGCTTATTTGGACTGCTTGTGCTCTTGCAAAATCTGGCAACGCACTGATTACCTGCATTACACCTGCAGCCGACTGGGGAGGAAGTGAACAGATATGAAGCAGAAGAAAAGGGCAATGGCACCGCCCTGGACAAGGGCCAAGAATAAGGTGAACACTTTTCACTATTTTCAGGATGCTATGCAGCCTTATAATCTAGTCCTATATTGTGCTGATCAGAGCAGTGGTCACCGAGTTATGGCCATTTGAAGTGGTTAAACACTGCGGTAATACTGCTGTGCATAGTGCCACATATGTGTGCAATTTAGGTTTTGTGGTGTGACTATTCTCATGCCAGACCCCTGAACAGTGTTTGTGTTTGGTGTGCGTGGATTGGATAAACGGAGCACCTGTGGCCCCATGGGACCCTCTTGGGGCCAAACATGGCCCCTGGTGTGACTATCCTCATGCCAGACCCCTGAACAGTGTTTGTGTTTGGTGTAGATCGTGTAGCAACGGTGTGCCTCGCATGTCCGGATGTTATGTTTGGGAAGTCCACAGTGAACAGTCTCCCCACCCTCTTGGCAATTTTAATATAGGATGATTATCCTCTTAACTTTACTCTTTATAAAATACTCGCTGAAAATAACTTATAACTTAGATTTTCAACTGAAAACTGTGACGCATACGACAAAATATAAATCAAATTAGTATCAATACCACAATGTAGAAATACTATGTTACAAGTAAAAGTACCAGTATTAAAATTGACTTAGTATTTACAAAAGTATTGGCATCAAAACATACTTAAAGTACCAAAAGTAAAAGTACTCATTATGCAGAATGTCCCATTTCACAAGTTCAATATGTATATATATATTTTTTGGGGGGAAAATAGCAGATCTACAAGCTCACAACGCGCCGCAAAGATCGGCTATTTTCAAAAAGCCAAAGTAAAGTATTATACAAATAATTGTAGTGGGGTAAAAAGTACAATATTTGTCTCTGAGATGTAGTGGAGTAGAAGTAAAAGTATTGAAAATTGGAAATACTCAAGTAAAGTTAAAAAAAAATACCTCACAATTGTACTTAAATACAGTAGAGTAAATGTGCTTTACTAACTTTACACCAAGTCCACACCCCAACCACAACAAAAAACACAAGAAGCTAAAACAAACTAAATCTGACCAGCAATCCAGTGCTGGGGGGCGACAGAGGTGACAGCCAGGTGACATGGATGCACACAGCACCCCTCCATTAAAAGCTAAAGTTAATGTTTATGTCAAAACAGACTCGGGTCGACCTGCCCTGACAGACAGAGCATCCGAGGAAAGACAGGGTGTGTTCACTCATCACTGTCAAAAGGACCTGTCAACTCAATGTACCAGAACTCTGAGACAAATATCGCTTTAAGTCTCTGGGATTTCCTTTCGCCTCAGGAGATGACGTGAGAGAAAAGAAAAGAGAAACAACTTGAGGGACAACTCATGATAGGCAAGAAAATATATTCACCTTACAAGCCTTTTCCATCAAGGTTCAAAAGAACTGAACTTAAAGGAGTAGTTCACCCCAAAAAATTACTTATTTCTATCAATTATTACACACACCATGGAGCCTGAATTCATGAAGATTTTGGTTTTTTTGTTCCATTCCCAAGCCAATAATAATATAAGTCATATTAAAATCTGGAAGCTATAGCCTACCTAGCCCTATAAGACTCACTATTAAGTCACCCTCCTTTGAGTAAGCAATGGTGAACCAGCATTTCCCATAATATGATAAAAAGCTGTGCTCATTTTGATTCAGCTCTTATTCACTCATTTAACCTCTGATGACCATTGACCATACACTTGACTTCTCTGCCAAATTTTAGACATTTTTTTTGTGACGAAAGGGAGCATGTCTTATTCAGTTTAACTGACATTAATGATATAAATGTTATACTTTGTACAATTTTTGTTAGTTACACCAAGACATTTTCAGCAAAAAACAACAACTTCTTTGTCTTTATTGCCTAATTAACTAACAATTCTTAAGTCCAGTAGGCTAACAACAAAGCCATTAAGACTTTTGAAATCTTCTTGTCCTCTTGTCTTAACCATACCAATGCGTTAACCCTGAGCTTCTGTATTTAATATTTTTGTATATTTTGAGTAAGTTATTTTGCTTGTATCCTGCTGTTTATATCACTGTTTTGTGTAATTGTATTGTATTGACAGATTTTTGCCTAAAATGTAAAAAAGGAAATTCCAGAGACCTGACAGTCAGGTTTTTATAAATATTTGCAACCTTGTTTCATAGTCTACTTTAAATAATTAGCAAATTGGTCAGTTAGCTAGCAA